>NC_050453.1:77768471-78068471 GCF_903995425.1 Onychomys torridus
TTGAGTTTCCCACCTGTCTACAGTGCTTGCTCTTCAGCATCCCCTAACCCATGCCCTACTTCCCATTTTCTCTCAGGATAATATTTTAAGGGAAGAGGAATCAGGAATAAAGGAGGAAAAAGTTAAAGAGGATGAAAATGAAGTAGAAGTATCCAAGCCACTGGGATCCAGTTAGGTTTCTATTACAGCAGGAGACATGACAACAGAGTAGTTCAAGAGAATGATGATAATTAGTATTTCAAGATCTCTAGCTATTTAAATAAAGATGACACAATAAAACATTTGTCGAAGTGTTGGGGGAAATTAACACCAAAGTCTAGTAATGTTTTTTCAGGACACTTAAAGTTAAGTCAGGCCATGCTTACCCAGAGATGAGACATTTCTTCACATGAACCTTTGGGCCTGTCCTAGTTCATGCAAGCTAACCTTTCAGTATCAAGCCAAATTGGGACTTCTTGAAACATTTTAGTTTTGATAACTGCCTACTTGCTTTCAATCTAACAGATTCCCAGAAATTAAAAAAATACCCAGTCCCTATTTGCAAAAAGTTTGACATTTGACAATACCAATAATCTGTCCTAACAAGATATGATATTTTAAACCTTTCTTTGTTTGAAATCTAAAAACACAACCCAGCCATCATATTGTAATACCTCAGAGTACCCCTGGAAGATTGATGAAACATGTAGTGCTTGCTTTTCTAGAAAAGAGATTTACACAGATCTGACAACTTTCCAGTCCCCACTGTGCAAGAGACTGTAGTCCCGACAACCACACAGCAGTTGTGGGCCTAGGACTACATCTCGACCAAGGCAGCTTAGTTACTCATTCTTAATGTCTTCTATTTTATTCCAAAGCTGTATCAGGACTTGAAAGATGGACTTAGGATATGGGAAAGGTCAGTGGGCTACTTTCTTCCTCCCCTAGTATGGCTGGTTAGTAAGTCTCCCTTTTCTTCTTCTCACTATTACTTGTCTTTTTAATTGTCACATTGACCATGGGTAGCTGAGTCTGGCTTTGTAGAGTCAGCTGGACCCGTGGACTCAAGAGCCTAACAAGACTAGTAATAGTTTCTAGTGCTCCCCCCCCCGCCCCGGTCTCTGACCTTAGGGAAGTTGCTGACTGAATCTACCACTATTTTGATCTTACTCATAAGATGGAGGTGATACTAATGCCCATTCTATTGTTCTAAAGACAGTGTCTGACACAGTGCAAGTTATTGTCACAGTTATTAAAACAGGTAATCTGGTAGTGGGCTTTATCTGATTTTTAATAGTGAACATACTTTTCTTTTCCTTTCTTTACCTTTTATTTCTTAGTGTAAGCCTTATACTGGAAAAGGTAGATATTAGTTCTAAATCTAAACATAACAGATATTTTTCCTTCTGGAAGATATGATATGAGGAAGAAAATTTTAAAAACTGAGCACATTAGTCATAGATTTAACAATATTAGCCATATGTGCCTCAGTACTTAATTACTTGTTATTACTGATTAGTATTACATTGTATGGACATATAATTCATTGATACCTTGAAGAATATCTAGATTATTTTAAAAACTATTTGCTATTTTGTGAAGCTGCTATTAACTTCCAAGTACAGGCTCTTGTTTTAACACAGAAGTCAGGGATAGGTGCCTTAAAGCAAAATCAAGGCAACCTTGAATTACAACTGTCATCTTAATCTGACTTCTGACAGGTTGGCTAAACCAGGCCAAGTCACACAATGTGAAACTTGTCCATTCACTTAAAGGCTTATAAGAATCAAATCCCCATTGTCTTCTGGAATTGAATGCTCTTTCCTTTCAGGACCCCATCACATTCTCCATGGCAGCTGTCTCTGTTGATGAAGCTCCTTTGGAGGAACTGAAGGCTTTTTTTTAAGACCCATCATGATGCTCCATCTCTCCAAATGTTCTCCCATTTTAAACCACAAACATCAGTGCCCACAGTCATAATGTTCTTTCTTAATAACGTTCATCAGAATATAATTTCCTGTCAGCTCCTGTAAATCTGGCATTGTCTACTCACATAAAAATTTTATCCTACTTCTATAAATATATAATAATCTTCTAGAACTTATGTAGGATTTGACTCTAATTTGGGGGTGGTTTTTAATTGATAGCATTCTTCTTTGTGGTACTAATGATTAAACCCAAAGAGCTGGTTACAACTGACCAGCTGTGATACAGCCCCCAAATCTGAATTAAGTTTTGAAATTCTCAAAGGATAGTTCTCATTGTCTAATCATGAGTAAGCATATTTCTTTCTTTTAGTTAAATTGGTCTATATTCTAAAGTACCATGTTAATGAGCATCAGTTTACAAACCTGCACATTTATTCTTTCAAAGATGTTGGACCTCTCATGTGATACTTTGTTTATACTCTTAACAAATAAAGTTTGCCTAGAGGTAAGAGGGCAAAGTCAGCCACTAACCATAGAGACCAAGCAATGGTGGCACACACCTTTAATCCCAGCACTTGGGATCTCATGCCTTTGCTTCCAGTACTTGGGAAGCAAGTGCACTATTAATCCCAGCACTAGGAATGTTGAGACAGGAAGTGATATGGCTGGGTGGAGAAAGGCACTTTAAGGCAGGAGGAGACAGGAACTCAGTACTTTTGACTGAGGAGTCAGGGTCATTTATTCTGAGGATTTGTGGAGAAAGATTCTTCCCCTTTTGGCTGAGGAGTTAGTGAGGTGAGAAGTGGCTATGGCTTGTTTCCTCTGATCTTTCAGCATTTACTCCAATATCTGGCTCTGAGTTTTTATTGTAAGACCAATTAGGATTTGTGTTACACTCTTGTACTTTCTTTTGTTGATTTTTGATGCTAGAATTTGTATTTTCTCTGGTTTGGGCTTTATTTTAATAATTTCACTAGAGCTTAATCAATTTTATTGATTTTTTTTGGAAAAGTTAGCTTTTATTATTTCATTGACTCTCACTATTTTTCTAAGTTGTTAAATTTTATTGTTTTATGCCTTTTTAGATGCAAAGAATAATTTCAAATCAGTAATCAGATATTCTACAACCGGAAGTTAAAATAAAAAACACAATTCAAAATGGAAAAGGAAAGCAATTAATACTAATTAAAGCAAAAGAAAACTACAAAACATGTATAAGTTAAATAATTTACTTCAAATAATTCATGAATCAAGGATAAGCATAAAATAATAATTGGAAAAATTCTTAGAACTAAATGAAAACAGAAATACTGTATACTGAAGACACAGCAAAGTTTCTTCTCAATATTCAGTCAACTTCACAATGTCTTCACTCAGAATGATAACAGCTTTTGAAATGATGTTAGAGTCATAACCAATGGCTTAGTGGTTAAAGGTGACTGCTAAGACTGGCAATCTGTTTTGTGATCACTAAGACCCACCTCCATGGGTGGAAGAAGGGAAATAATGCTCTCAGTGTGGTCCTCTGATCTTCACACACACTCTGTTGCATGTGTAAACCCTTACACATATACAATTTTTAAAATATATTATTTCATTTTACATATATGGATGTTTTGCCTACATGTGTATGTGTGTATACAATATGTATGCCTGGTGCCCCAAGAAGCCAGAAAAGGGCACTTTATCCCCTGGAACCAGAGTTACAGGTTATTGTGAGCCACCATGTGGGTGTTGAGGAATCAAATCCAGGTCCTCTGAAACAGCAGCCAATATTCTTAACAATTGAGACATCACTTCATCGGAAGCACAGAAAACATACACACACACACACACACACACACACACACACACACACACACACACACTTTTTAAAAACTGTATTTTTAGAAAGTCTAAATAAGAAGTACTAGTAGTGCTGGGAATCCTTCTATGATGTAAGAATATGGACCATCTTAGTGACCAAGAGAACAGATCAGTGATTTAAATACAGACACAAAGTATCATGCTCCAATAGTCTTCTTAATTCATTATCCCCACATTCTTAAAGCAGATCATGTAAGAACCATATGTTTCTAAACTTATCTGTAGGCTGAAAGGAAACTCATTTACAAGTGTCTGTGATATTCTCACAAGGATAAATCTATCTTTCATAGTCAAATATAATGACTTTGTAAGATGCTTTCCAAGTTGAGAATGCCAGCTCAAAACTCCCTACCTTCTGGGCACATGTTCTTTATTATCAATTACAGTAAGATAAATAATGAATTAAGCAGTATAAAAAGTATTAGTGACTATTAATCATACCACTTTTATCACTAAATGTCTAAATTATGCCTTATGCTCCTACTATTTGTATTGCTCTACCATCTATGTGTTATCTATCAATCATCTATCATCTACAGTGTAGCTAACATCTGCTTATCATCTATCTAGCATCTGTATATCTATCAACTACCTATCAATAATTTATTATCTATGTAATATATACTATTTGTATTTTTCTATCATCCATCTATCCATCACTGATCTATCTATCTATCTATCTATCTATCTATCTATCTATCTATCTATCATCTAGCCAGCTATCTAGCCAGCTATCTATCATTTATCTACCTATTACTACCTAATTCCCTCTCTGTTTATGTATTATCTAGCTTGTTAGCTATCACCTGCAACTTTGACATGTTCTGTTGTAAAGCAGGTATTATTTTTTTTTCTTATAGACAGTAGGAACATGAGGGCTATTGGTATGGCTAAATTTGGAGCACTTATCAAACATGCACAAGGATCTGAGTTTCACCATCAGCAATGCAAACTAAAGCAAAAAGGAAATGGGGACATTAAAGAAAAGAGTGTTATTCAAATTTTCTGTATTGTTTACAGGATATGTTGTAAATGGGTTTATTGGTGAAATCATGTGTACCACTTACTACCATGGGGGATTAATGCCTTTACTATTCTGAATTTTTGTAACAATTGTCTTTAAACCATAAAGAAGGTCTGAGTGGCATCTGTGCTCATTATCCTATTTTGTACCTTAAACAAACTTATCACTTCAGTCACCATTATTAATTCCAGCATATTTTTGGTCAAAGAAGATTTAATCTAATGAATAAAGTTTATTAAAAGGGGAATGAAATGTTATGGTACATAAAGATTGTATGAAATTTCAAGTTCATATGCTGACAGAGAAGAAGCTTTTTCTTGGTGTTCGGCCACACCATCCACTTATGCGTTACTCTTGGATGCATAAAAGCACAACAGATGAATTTAGTAGCTATCATCAGACAGATTTGGCCAACAAAGTCAAATTATCATCAGTTTCTCCCAAAAACTAATGACCACCCTTGGACAAAGGCAACCTTTTAAAGTATTGTCAAGACCACAGGAAACTGAGTGAGGAATATTTTTCACATTTGGGTTAGTAAATACAGAATAAACTAATTTTATTAGTCACTGAGTTGGTTTTTTCATCTAATATAGCCACTACCATACGGTAGAAAATGCTTCAGCAAACTTTAATAATAGAAACAATGTTTTTCCTCATAGAGAATTAATTAATGTGTGTGTTTAGAAATCAATTAACTAACAAAGCAATGAAATATTTATAGGAAACAGAAAACAATAAACAATGTAAATACATTACAGACTAAATATGTTATGCTAAGGATTATTTAAAATCTTATCAAGATACATGTTTAATTTTACAATTTACTTGAGGGTTTGTTAAATTTATTTAATTGCCTCATTTGCTATTTAGAGAGGAAGGAAATGTTTTCATATACTGACTTCAACCTCCATGTAGCATTAGTAAATTGGGAAGCAATTTACTTTTAGTATTTTGGGGAAATGTCATAGAATTAATATACTTTGCAAATGATAACAAGCAGAATTTTAAATCTTGAGAGAGAAATAACATTTGATTTGTTTTTCTATTCTATACAGAAGAGTTAATAATGCTGATAAATACAGAATAAATGAATAAGCATATACATAAATGTAAATTAAGAATACTTTTAGCCAGGCAATGGTGGTACATGCCTTTAATCCCAGCACCCAGGAGGCAGAGGCAAGAAGATCTCCATGAGTTTGAGGCCAGCCTGGTCTATAGAGTGAGATCCAGGACAGGCACCAAAAGTACACAGAGAAACCCTATCTTGAAAAACAAACAAATAACAACAACAACAAAAACTGAGTAAAAAAATAAAACTAAGAATACTTTTAAACAAAAACGTAACTATATAAATAATATTTCTCTTTATAAATTATAACACTTGATTTGCTCATAGTTTTAATTATGAAGCATTTTTGCATTGTTTTAGTTTTCAAACATCTGAGTTATGTGTGTGTCTATGTGAATGTGGGGGGTATACACATGCATGTTTGTGTTTGCTCATGTGGGTGGAAGTCAGAGGTATCTAGTTTCTGTCTCAATCGCTCTCTCTCATAGGTTTTGAGGCAGAGTCCCACACTGAACCTGGTGTTCACTGTCTTATATGTCTCACTATATGGATTGGCAAGTGAGTCATAGGAATCCACCTGTCTCCACTTTCCCAGAAATGTACAACTCTGTGCACAGCAGTATATGGAATATGAACTTAAATCCTTATGTTTGAATGACAAGCATTTTTGACCAAATAAGCTGTCTTCAAGCCTCTTGATTGGATTCTTTAAAGAAATTCCTAATTGAACTTTTATAGGAAAAAGACAGAAATACAAAATAAATACCAATGCAAAAAAAAAAAAAAAAGGAATTAATCAAATGAAGATGTACTATTTTAATTTTACTTTTGTCTTCAAAATTAGCATATGGCTATATGATGAGGAAGTAGCATTGTTTGGTTTGATTTTTAAACCTGGTCTGCCCTATTTTAACCATTTTACTTTCAGTGAAGATTAAAGCTACCTTAAACATATCACGAGATTCATTAGTACAGAGGGACAATGGAGAAAAGAAATGTCACGATGACTGATGTTACAGGCTGCATTACTAATGCAGAGTAAACAAGGACCAAGTCAAATTGGTGCTGTACTAGCTGTTACAATGTGCAAATAACCTATAAGAAATATGGCTCATTGTTATTACTCCTATGTATTTACCCAAAGGACTTCAAGTGAACATATCAGAGGTTTTTGTATGTCATTGTTTTTTATAGCACTAGTCACAGTAGCTGAATTACGGGGCCAACCTAAAGGTCCAACAATATGGACGACTAAGGAAAATAAGGTTTATATACACAGTGGAACTTTTTTTGAGTCATAAAGAAGAATGGAGTTACCATGTTCAAAAGAAAATTGATGTGACTGTAGATAATCCTATTAAATGGATTAAGCCAGCCTCAGAAAGACAGATTTTGAGGATTTTTCTTAGTAGTGGTTCAAAAGCAGCTGAAAGAAGAAAGTTTTCATTTCATCACAGGTATAGAGACCATTATGACCAGAAAGATGCAGCAAGAGGCTGAGAAGGCACAATGGCAGGAGCAGGAGACAACGAATCACGTTGCATCTGCCCTCTGAATGCAGAAAACATGAACATTAAAATTGGCTCAGTTATGAAACCTCGAAGTTTGCTCCTGGTGTCCCACTTACTCCAGCAAGTGTCTATCCTCTAAAGGGTGCTCAGCCTTCCCAGACTGTGCCTCCAGCTGTGGACCAAGTGTTCAAAGATCCAAGACCACAGTGAACAGTTCACGTTACTAACACATACACTTAATTAAATAAATGAAAAACAAAGGGCTCCAGAACCTTTACCTTCAAAACTGAAGCTTACATGACTCACCCCTTCACACAAGAGTTTTTCCTTTGCTACCATAAAATGTCCCCAAACACACATTATATGGCAAATAGCTTTATTTTAGCTTATAATTCTGAAGGCTGGTAAGGGACACAATGATTCAAGATTAGCAGGCTTGAAGCTGAGAGGTGGCTTTGTGGATAAAGCACCTGCTTTATCATCTCTGCTTCTGCCTGTATGGTAGCAATTGACAAACAACATACTTTTCTGTAGCTGAATAATATCCCAATGTGTTTATGTACCACATTTTCTCTGTGCGTCCTTCAGTGAATGTACACTTACACTTAAGATCTTCATATTTCTTGACTATTGTCAATGATGCTACAGTCATTCTGGAAGTATATGTGTCCTTCCAACATGCTAATTTATATTCTGTAGATGTAATACTGACAGTGGGTTTATGATATCCCCATGGTAATACTATTTTCTTCACATACTTCTCAGATTGTTTTCTGAAGTCTTTATTGATACTGACTATTCTTCCTGAGGTGATGGGATAATTGTGGTTTGATTCACATACTTCTACTGCAATTTTTACTGTTTCATGAGTTTCTATAGTGTACTGCACACTTACCTGATGAAATGAAAGAATCTTTCTTTTAGATACCATAGTGTCTACAAAGCCCAATGTCAAAAAGAAGTATTGGCCCCAGTGAGGTCTGCAGCTCAGGGAATGAGATGTTTTACAGTACAGAAACACAGGAATAGATCAATTGCCAGAAGTTCCTATATATATTCTGGTTTTGGAATTTTAATGCATTCACTATAGAATAAAGGGAAAGTAAATGGGTTTACCTTGTAAAAAGCTATTTGACCTTGGCATTCATGGTTGCTTTCATGGTCAGTTTTAATTATCAAGTTGGCACAATGAAGAATCAAATGGGAAGACAGTCTCCATGAGAGACTGTCTAGATCAGGTGGGCCTGTGGGCATGTCTGTGAACGATTATCTTAACTACATTAATTGATATAGGAAGACCCAGACCACTGTGGGCAGCAAGATTCACAGGTTTCAGTTCTGGACTGCTAATAGTTGAAGAAACTTAGCTGAGTAGTAAGCATGCATTTGGTTCTTTCTGCTCCTAACTGTGGGTATAAAATAACTAGATGCTTCAAGCTACTGCAAGTTTGGCTTCTCTGCCATGATGGACTATAACCTGGAACTGTGAGATAAAATGAAATATTTCTACCCAAAATTGCTTTGTTTAGAGCATTTAATTACAGCAACAGAAATGTGAATAGGAAAGTTGCCTTCCTGGAAGTATGAGTTTCCTCTATCTTGATAATTAGTCTTAACAATTTTAGATATTCATGGAGTTTATTTTTCTTAGTTTTTCAGACAGCCCTGTCCACTTTGTACAATCTGCACTTCAGAGAAACTTTTACTCACTCTTACTGTGTTCCTGGTGTAGGGACTGTGAGAAATCTCAAAATCTATGTTTGGTTCTAAGAATGGAGGGAACTTGGGATTCTGACTACAATATGTAGCTTTCTAGTATTGATTTGGGGTGAAGCGGAGGTAGCTTTGTTTTATGCTGGGCAATTTTAACTGTCAACACAACCTACAATTACCAGGGAACAGAGTCTCAGTGAGGAACGATCTGGACTAAGCTGGTCTGCAGACCAGACCTGTTGGGAATTGATTTGATTATTAATTGATATAGGAAGACATATCTTCAATGAGGGCAGCACCATTGCACAGACAGATTATATCAAAGTAAAGAAAGTTAACTGAGTTGAAGCAAGAGAGTAGGTCCATGATGGACTGTAATGTGGTGATATTTTGTTTATGCTCTAATAAATAAAGCTTGCCTGAAGATCAGAGTGCAGAGCTAGCCACTAGTTAACCGTAGAGGCCAGGCAATGTTGGCATATACCTTTAATCCAGCACTTGGGATTGTATGCCTTTGATCCCAGCACATGGGAGGACGAAACAGGAAGTGATATGGCTGGACCAAGAGGAATATAAGGCAGACAGAGACAGGAGCTTGACCCCTTTCTGGCTGAGGAGTTGGCAAGGTAAGGTTTGACTATGGCTTGCTCCTTTGCCTCTCTGATCTTTCAGCATTTACCCTGATATCTGACTCAGGGTTTCCATTATTAAGACCAATTAGAATTTGTGCTACACTGTAACCTGGAATTCTTAGCCAGATACATCCCTTTCCTCCCTAAGTTGTTTGTGGTCAGGCTGTTTTATTACAGGAACAGAAATGATAGCAGAACAATCTTTGTTCAACCTGTAGGCAGTAGCTTGAAGCAAGTCAGAATCTTGGCTCACTATAAAGATTCACTGTTTTACTTCATAAATAGTATAGCCGTTGCCAGCTGCCAGGTTATGTGGAAAATAGGATGCTAGTCAAAGACAAAGCTTTCACTTACAAAATAACAAGATAATAAATGCTAAGCATGGTCACTGAAGATAATAATGCAATAGCTGTCTTTCAGAATCTAGGGCACTGGATTCCAGAAGCCCACAGATGCCACAATCTATAACACGCAAATTCCCTAAGGAAAGCACTATCATATTAACATCAACCATTTTACATCAACCCATATGCTATGCTTGAAATCATGTCTAGATTACTTATAATACTGTGCACAGTTTTTGCTGTGTATACACATGTATTAGACAATATTGTTTAGTGAATTGGAGAGCCTATACAAACATGCAAACAATGGACATATAACTACATATTGATCACATCTAAGTTCTTTTGAAGTACTCTCCACTTGTGGTTGGTGAAACTTTGATGTGAAATTTTCAAATATGGAAGGCTGGATAAGTTCTTTACACTTTACAGTTTTTAAAAGAAACATATGCGTCATATGTTTCTTGCTAAATAAATACCCCTACACTTACCCCAAATGGTGATGATCAGTGATGGTGGAAGTTGTTGACCTGATGTAGTGATGAGTATACAGTGTGTATGTGTGTGTGTGTGTGTGTGTGTGTGTGTGTATACATACATACATACATATATATACATATATGTATATATGTTAGACATTATTTCATATCTTTCATATATGTAAATTCATCAATTTTCTTCAAGTGTGCTGAAACATGTATTCCACATATCTAAGTACCAATTTTCCCATCCTTAGAAGCATTCAAGCAAGATCCATGATCACTTTTTTAGGAAAATTTGTTCTAGTACTCCTTGTTATTATTTTTCAACTGTGAAGTGTTATCAAATGAGCAGGCAAGCACTACTAATTTACTTATCAAATGGTAACTTATTCCCTGGTTTCTCTATGAATGTTTTAAATAGAATTCTAAAATTACTAAATGTATTTTGATGCATTTAATATTATATTCTAATAGTAAAATCGATTTTCCATAATTCTAACATTTTATTTTTATTAATAAGTGATATTATCCCAACTGGTAACCTTCAGCTTACAAGATTCTGCTATAATTCCAATATTCTGCCACCTACTTTGGTCCAGGTATATAGTACTTTTGATTTAAGGTATTGTTGCATTTATTATAAAATTATGTTAGTCAGAGAAGCAATAGCAATGTTGGTGATCCTGTTAAGCAGCCCAGGAGACCCACTTCCCTAGTTTACATGATACTGTGTTAATTTTTAAGAAATCAACTACCTGCAACTGCTCTTTGTGCAACCAGCCTAGGTCAAGACACCTCCAGACCCAGCTTCCGTCAAAAACATTGTTTTTTTCAGTAAGAGGCCCAAGAGTCCTCAGGAGGAACTCACAGTGCACCACTCAAGAAAGGGCATGTTCAGGAGTCAACTCATCTGGCCAGTAGTCCTTTGATTCCACAAGCTCAAAAGCCCCCATGTGATATATAACTCTCCCGAGAAGAAAAATTCAACCATGGAAAGGTATCATGGTAATTTACACCTCCACTAAAGAACCACTATAGTGGGTAGGTGTTCCAGCTTTGACCTGGAAGTCCTACCCGCATTGAGGCTCCCAGTTACTGTCAAGCCTACGAGGTAGGGCCAAGAGAGGAGCCTATAAGACCCGAGATCTAGATATGCTGGCTCTTTTGGTTCCTGGATCCTAGACGCTGAGCAGAGCTCTCCAGAGAACACTGCTGGACTGCACTACACCTTTCCCGGACCCTGTAACCTATCCCTTTAATTGTAAGTTACCCCACAAAATAAACCTCCCTTTTAAACTACATGGAGTTGCCTTAATACTTCCACGACCACAAACTCCCCATTCTCTCCAGTCAATAAGCCAGTGCTCTCTGATCCCTCCCTGTGGGTTCTCAGAGGACACTGCTACCTGGGAGACAGATCTTAGCTCCCAGCTCCTGGCCTCTCCCTACAAAGATTTTTGTATTTACAACGAACCCTGTGAATCACGATGACACTCACACACATGGCCAGTAAGTAACACCTTTACAACAGGTGTCACTGGCAACTCTTGCCAAGAAAAGTCCTTCTTTGCATCAGGAGAACAGTTAGAAGGGGCCCCCATCTTCTAAAAGTCCTAACTTCCAGCTAACCAGAGGCTGCCTCAGTGTCTTTGCTCCTTTATGTCCAGTTATTCTTCAACACCATCCCATGCTGTCTGAAAATCTATGAACTACAACCTTAAGTTTATGAATAAACAGATTTAATCCTTTTTGTCTCAGCTTTCTATTTAATTTTGTTCCACATCCTCTTCTTGAGGCTACTGAAAGTGATTAATAAATGGAATTCCAAAGTGAGAGATGAATTAACCATAAAATGATGCCATTTTTCTTAAAAATACCTTCCTTGAACTTCTGGTTATAGACTGAAATGTGTACAGCAAATCGTTTCTTCTATAGGTGCTCAATATACAGAATCTACAGTAAAAGGTATATGGTATATACTATATAATATGACTTATATCATTCATGGTACATAATATAAAGTATTTACTATACAATATGTAGTATAAGGAATGACATATCAGTACCATGTAATATATACTACACAATATATAGTAAAGATGGACCTTCAAAGTATATGTATATTAAGCAGTATTTAGTATATGTATATAGAACACAGAATAGGAATTACTAATACAATGTATAATATGTAATATATATTATAATTATATTGTATTCAGTGTATAGTATATAGGACACTGTATACAGTGCATAGTATTTATTGTATATTATACATTATAGATTCACGGCAAGTATTTAGGGTACAGTGTCTTCAGGAGTCATATCTCAATTGAGGTTCCCTCCTCTCAGATGATAGGCTGTGCCATATTGACATAAAACCAGCAAGCATAGCCAGATGGACTAGTCTGTGTGGTGGCAAAAGAGAGAACATGTCTCAAACAAGGTGGACAGTGAGGACCCACGTCCAAGGTTGATCTCTGACCTCTACATGCATGCCCAAATTCACATACATGTGCATACACACTTAAATTACAAAGCTGATAGTGGGCTTCTCCATAGGCCCTGATTTTTCTGCCAAGAACAGATCCTTCTGCTTTCAATTCAGTGGCCAGCTTGCCCTCAACTCCACTCACATGTGTGAAGAATTACCTAGACATTCCCTTACAAATGCAAACACTATTGACTTGCTTTCCTTGCTTCCTTTGGATTGAAAGGAGGAGGAGAGGGTTTCTTTCTCAAATGTATTAATTACACCCATCTGTTATTAGTAATATCATTCATGAAGACTGTCTGACCTGTAGCTTGAGTTCACTAAGGACACCAGACCACAAATGCCCTTCAGATCTAAAGCACCTTTCTGGAGGAGACAGGGAGGTACAGCATTGGCAACAAGCTGTTTCTAAGATCACTGGGTAGGAAAGGAATAGATATGATGAGGGATGAGTGCAACCCAAATGCTAGTTACTCTCTCTTCATTTGCTTTTTTGTGTGTTTGTATGTGCATGTGAGCATGCACCTATGTGTGCAAATGTACACAAGGGAAAATAGAAGACAAGGGACAATGTCAAGTGTCTTCCTTTGTTCCTTTCCAACTTATTTACTCATTTAATTTTACTTATTGTGTGTGTGTGTTGGTGGTGGTAGTGGTCATGGTGTTGGGGTTGTTGTTGTTGGTGGTGGTGGTGGTGGAGGGGTGTGTGTGTGTGTGTGTGTGTGAAGGCCAGCTTATACCACAGTGTGCATGATTTCAGGAGTCCTCAGTTTTCTTCTTCTGTGGTTAGGTATTGTGATAAAGTTCAGCTTGTCAGACTTGTGTGTCAAATGCCTTTCCCTAATGAGTGACCATTCCTGCCCTCCATTATGATTTGTTTGATTTTAAGACAAGGCCCCTCACTTTTATCTACATCTCTCCAATTCAGCTAGATCAATATCTAGATATATGCCTGTTTCCACCACCCCAGTGGTGAAGTTACAAGCATATTCTACCATGCCAACATTTTACATGGGTTCTAGAGACAGAACTCAGATCCTCATGCTTGTGCAGCAAGAATTTTACTGACTAAGCTATGTCTCCATCCCCTTATTTATCTCCCTAGAGACAGAGTCTCAGTATTTTACCTAGGCTAGATTTGAGCACTTGGACTCGTGAAGTATTCTAGCCTTAATCTCCCTGGCATCTGGAACTCTGAAGGCTGCTATCATACTCAGCTTCATATTTTATCTCTGTAGAAAGTATAGCTGAATTTTTTTAGAAAAAAAAGATTATGACGACTGGAAAAGAGACAGCTATATGAACATCAGCTATACCCCAATGTGTCAGTGTGTGTGTGTGTGTGTGTGTGTGTGTGTGTGTGTGTGTGTGTGTAGAATGACAGATAGATAAATAGATAGATAGATAGAGAGAGAGATAGATAGATAGATAGAGATAGATAGATAGATAGATAGATAGATGACAGATAGATAGACAAGGTAGATAGATAGATGATAGGTAGTCATGTGTACTCCTCCATGTAAAGGACAGAGATTAAACTCAGCTGTTGTTGCTCAAGTGCCATTCATTTTGTTTATTTGTTTTTACTTTGTTTTCATTTATTTTCACTTTGAGACAGGCTCCCTTACTGGCCAGGAGTTGCCAGTTAGGGAAATCTGACTGGCCAGTGAGCCCTAGTACCAGATTATCTCCTTCTATGTCCAGTGCTGGGATTACAAATCTGTACATGCTACCATGGCTGACTTTTCTATATGAATGATTGATATCCGACTTGCACCCTCATGATTGTTCAGTATGCACTTACTGGGCTATCTCCCTAGCTCTTAACCAACCTCCAAGTTACTTTACGGTCTCAGAGTACCCTGTGAGAAAATATTGCACAATCTGTTTTCTAGATGTATTGACTGAAGCTTGAGACAAGTCAGATTTCTCAGTCTCATAGTTAAAGTATGGCAAAACCAATATTCAAAACCCATCCTCCTTCCTAGAAGAGCTGCACATGCTAGTTGTAAACATTAGAGTAAAGACTGGCTAACTATAAACTAGCTATTCATTGACACAGAGACTAAAATCATTCTTGTTTCTTAGTTGAAAGCAAGGATTAGGGAGATGACTCTGGCAGTGAAATACTTGGCATGCAAGCATAAGGACTGACCTGTGCATCCCCAGAACCCAGGAAGGGGGAGCCAGGTGTGGGGTGTGCACTTACAATTCCAGAAAAAGAAGCAGAGGCAGGAGGATCCCTGAAGTTTCCTGGCAACAGCTTAGTTTACTTGTTGAGGAGCAGGCCAGCTAGAGATAATATCTCAAAAATGATTAATGGCATTTCTAAGAGATGATCCCTGAAGTTGTCATCTGTCCTCTAAATGCTTACTCAGACATCTGTACTAGTATCTGCACACACACACACACACACACACACACACACACACACACACACACCAAAAATTAAAAAAAAAAACACAATTAAAACAAAAATGGTGGTATATATAGATTGACCCATGAGCATGTGGAATTCCCACCTTGATATCTCTGAAGAATATTAAAACACAGTTTTGAATAGTCATTTAGATGTTGTATATGATTATTCTGTGATAGATTGCTGTCAAAGAAACCACATGGCTTCCAGATATCTAGCCTGTTAAGGAAGTTTGCAGACTTCTGAAAGCCTCCTGACCTATACAGAAAAGTTTGTAGATCTCCTCACTCTGCACAGAGTTTTATCTGTATTGAAACTTGACCATGCCTCTGTAGGAACTGGAGGGCACTTTAGAGATAGATGTCTGGTCCTTCATATAGAGCTTCTGATACTGTAGTTCTCCGGTAAAGCATGAGCACTACATTTATGAAATGATTCCAGTACCAGAATTGATTCTAGTCTCAAGATCAACCCTTGAAAACCATTGTTCAGGATGAATTAGTAACAGTGTAAGCAGCTAACTTGTTCTGCCTAACATTTCAACAAAGCTAGTACTTGAGTCTTTCAATTGTGGTTTATTCAGAAAGCCAGTAATCTGAGAAGACAGTACATTGATATACAGATCTGTCTTCCACCTCATCTTTAGTCAGCAAATTAGAGAGGGAGGGAAGGAGAGCTGGCAATCATTCCAAAGCCCTGCTGCTCTGGTAAAGTGGTCAGCCTTGTCTCTGAGGATAATGGGTCAGTGATTTTTGTCCTCATTTCGTCTCTCTTTTTGTAGCATGAAGAAACTGCACAAGCCCCAGAGCCACTATGCCTTGAATCTCCTCTAAGTCTGGTATTAGAATGACATCTTGATTAAAGGTTGACTTAGAGCAAACAAACCAATGTGTACTTGTAAATTTCCTTCCAACAAAATGAAGAGCAAATGTTTCTTTGAATGTAGAACACACAGTATCCTATCATTATGCCTCTATCACTGGTAAGGAGAGTTTCTTATTTGTTGAGATTGTGTGTGTGTGTGCTTGCGCTGTATGTGTGTACATGTTGGAGTGCACATTTGTGTGCACACATATGTATAGGTTTCTAGGGGCTACACTTGTTGGTATGGGTGCATACAAAAATGTCTAGAGGCCAGAGAACTTGGGTGCTAGTTGCTAGGCATCTTCTACAATATTTTTTAATACTCTATCAGTAGCTGGGAAATTTACCAAAGCAGGCTGAGCTAGCAATGCTCTGAGGTTCTAGAGACCTATCCATCTCTATCTCCCATCTCCTTAACATCGGGATTACAGCGTACAACACCAGGCCTGGCTTTTTAAGTGGGTTCTTCAGCTTGTGAGGCAGTCACTTTGTTAATTGATGCTAGTTGTCCAATAAGTTATTTTTCTTGATAAAATTATTTACCCATTACTTCAACTTGTCACTTTTGCAGCTAGAAGTTTAACTCTTAGTGTCTGTGTGGTTGTCCAAGTCTATATAGTCTTTGAACATTGACCTTCTAGTGAGTCTTGAGCAACTGTTTGTATTTTCCCTACTTTTAAACCTTGATGAAAAACAGGAATCATACAGTGTACAGAAAATTCCCATCATCATGCAGTGCCACATGCACTGAGGTATGAAGTGGGAAATAGAAGCCAGTAGACACACTGGTTTCACATTCTACACATAGGAGCATAGGCATGCTATTCTCTGTGAGTTGTGGGCTCTTCTTCTGAGAAATTAGCAAGGTTTTACCCAACTTACATAAAGTCCTCTGAGTTTTATATAGATCAGATTTGTAAAGCACGTTTGATATTGGACACTAAATAATCAGAAGCCCTTGACTGGTTTATGGGGTAGCAATTGGATGAAAGCTCCATGTCCATACATTAATTAGTGTATTAGGATGAGGGAAGTAGTCTTTCTGGGTCATGTCTGCTGATTGTATCCTCATCACCCCTGATGGGGACAAATAATCTATCATAACAGCTTAGCAACATACCAATAGCACTTAGCTACTCTCCTCCTTGAATTATGATGAATAGACTTCTATAAGGCACCAAGATCTATAGTCTTATCTACTTTTCAATACTACTCCCAAAGCAGGATCACAATTGACAAGAAGACCAAAATAAATCCACAAGAATATTAGCCATTTACACAAGAAGGTATCTGCTTATTTCAGCCTCTGATTATTTACTGCAATGTCCCCAAATAATGCAGAGATTAACAACTCTGACTGTGTATACTCACTGCCTAAGCTGGAATTCTGTCTCCACTGCAAGTCACAGTGCATCATTAGGGAAATTAGGTTTTTTTCTATTCATCAAATTCAACATCTCCAGAGATAGAACAATTAAAGAATCTACTTTATATACTTTGAGTGTCACATGAGTGAATATGTACACAACCAGAGCTGAGTTCTAGTGAGAGGAAACATTTGTGTTAGCCTTAAATATTGTGAGCATTGTCAGCATAATTTAACACAAGACAGAATGTGTCTTATGAATACGATATGTATGTATATCCATCTATATGAACTATCTAGTCTATAAAACAAATCACAAATGTAAGCCACCCATTTTAAAGTGGTGGCTTCCCTTACTTGATGTAGTAAGGGCTAGACTGCTTCATTTGTTTATTTTTAGATATTTGTTTTTATTTTAATTTTGAGGTGGGGCAGGGGAAGCCAGAAGAGGGCATCAGATTCTCTGAAGCTGGAGTTACAGGCAACTCAATGCAGTGGCTTTTTATCACAACTCAGTTCCTCTGGAATAGCTGCCCCTGGACTAATCAGTTCTATTTGGATTTATTGTTGGTGTGTATACAGACTAGATGTAGCTATATGTATACACCTTTCTGTTCTTCCTGCATTTTGTAAGAAGGAAATGCTTTTATAATGAACTGTGTCTTAGGCATGTGTGGTTGCTTTGGCTTTCACACTGGCATGATGTTTTTATCCCCTTACTTCCACTATTCTCTGCATCACTCCACTTTCCCACATCTGTTTTCCCTTCTCTCTAACTGTTACAATTCATTGCAGTGAAAGATGCAACACTCCTGTGCAGAGCAATATTGGGAATAAAACTGTCCCAATATCTCTCTGATTTGATTTTAAAATGTATCAATGTGTCACTGTAACCACTTAGAAGAGCAAGGAAGAGAACTAAGATAAAGAGGATAAGCAGAGGGTGCAGGTGAAGAAAAGTAGGATGACTCTAAGATCTATAAGAGAAAAAAAATTACCACTTGACATCTGAAGTATAACAGATTGAGGGATTTTTAAAATTCTTTCATGAGTTCAGTTTGTTCTGAAGGGAGCCATGACACTGTGTATATTCACATATTGGAATGTTGTCAGAGATCCAGCTTGCTGTTGGTGTCATTATCATAATTGTCTGTCGTAAACTACTCTCAAAGTTGGAAGGAAGCAACAGCTAGGCTGAGAATATGGCAAGGAGAACTGAGTTTGATCGCTCACACCCATGTAAAATGAGAAGTGTGGTGGTGTCTGTTTGTAATCTCAGTGCTGAAGAGGCAGCGCCAAAAGAGGATACCTGGGGTTTGGTGACCAGCCTGTCTAGCCTACTTGGTGATCTCCAGGAAAAATGAGAGCCCTTCTTTCATAAAGCATGGAGTAGACTCAAGATTGACCTATGGCCTCTGTACACACACACACACACACACACACACACACACACACACACACACACACAGAAGGGTAGACAAATCTTCACATAAAAAATAAGAATTATGATTCCTCATAATGAGCACCATGCTTGCTTGTCTCTTAACTAGGGAAGGCACATATGTGTTCCCATTTTTCTATGTCTATAAAGGTTCTCCGGACATAATCTTTGAACTGCAGATGGCCTGCTCTTTTCTGAAGGACTCCTCAACATCCTCTCCCACAAAAATGTCATGTTAGTCTCCACCTCAAATGGCCTATTTTACTTTTGGCATGAGCACTCATTTATAAGATGATTCAAGAAAACATTCTTTTTTTTTTCTCTTATTATGTGTTTTAATTTTATACATCAGCCATGGGTTCCCCTGTCCTCCCCCCTCCCGCCCCCCCCCCCACCTTCTCCCCAGCCCCTCCCCTCCATTCCCATGTTCTCCAGGACCAAGACACCCCTGGGGATTAATTTAAACCTGGTGGATTCAGTTTCTTATACATAGTCTGTAGACTGCTGAATGAAAATGCTTTTCTTCAGGTCTATGATGGCAGCAGCTTGATTTCCTATTGTATCCCTCTGTACCCAACAGGTTGTTCTTTACATTCCTGCATTCCTTATTCTCTACCTTGCACTTAACTTAAATGTTACTCTATTTCAGGCATCACATCCTCCAGGAATCCTGCTTCAGAACATCCCCTGTGTGCTTCCATGTTACAGAATGTGAAGCTCTTTGTTCCACGCTCCCACTGAAGCATAAGATCTAATGGTGTCTCTTTCCTTGTTCTCCCACTCTGTTCCTGATCCAGTTGGGACCTCTCCTAAGCTCTCTTTTCCCTGACCCTTGCCCTCCATCACTCCTTCCACACCCCCAGTTTGCTTATGTAGATCTCATCCATTTATCTGTTGTTGGGCGATCTCTGTGTCTTTCTTTGGGTCTTCTTTACTAGGTAGCCTCCCTGGAGTTATGAGTTGCACTCTGGTTATTCTTTGCTTTACATCTAGTGTCCACTTATGAGTGAGCACATACCATGTTTGTCTTTCTGAATCTGAGTTACCTCACTCAGGATGATATTTTCTAGTTCCATCCATTTGCCTGCAAACCTCATGATGTCAGGATAAATGAAGACCCCATGGGAATAGGAAGAAGCAGAGTGCTATAGAGGTCCCCAGAAATCCATGAAGATACCTCCACTATTAGACTACTGGCAATGGTTGAGAAAGTGCCTGAGCTGACCTACTCTGGTGATCAGATGGCCAAACACCCTAACTGTCAAGATAGAACTCTCATCCAGTGACTGATGGAAGCAGATGCAGAGATTCCCAACCAAACCCCAGGTGGAGCTGCAGGAGTTCAATTGGCAAAAGAGAGAAGGGATTATATGAGCAAGAGATATTGAGACCATGATTGGAAAAAACACAGGGAAAAACAGCCAAACTATCGGAAACACATGAACTATGTGAACCAATAGCTGATGAGCCACTATGGAACTGGACCAGGCCCTCTGAATAAGTGAGTCAGTTGATTAGCTTGAACTGTTTAGGAGGCCCCCAGGCCGTGGGACCAGGACCTGTCCTTGGTGCATGAGCTGGCTTTTTGGAACCTAGGGCCTATGCTGAGACACTTTGCACAGCCTTGGTGCAGGGAGGAGGGGACTGGCTGGACCTGCCTCAGCTGAATCTACCAGGCTGTACTGACTCCTCAGGGGAGACCTTGCCTTGGAGGAGGTGGGAATGGGGGTGTTTTGGGCGAGGAAGACCGGGGGATGAAAGGAGGGAAGACAGGGGAGTCCATGGCTGATAAGTAAAATTAAATTAATTATAAAATAAAATTATTTTTTAAGATCTAATGGTGTGGTGATGCCTTGTTTTAATATATGACTGTTATTTTGTTTGATTTTGCTCTTTTCTTAATTTCTGTATCCAAGACCAAATACCTTATTGTATTTCTAGGAATATGGATGGCAAAAGATTTTTATACATGATATGCTGAAATGAAATAATGAGAATATTTTACCTCTTTTCTGCTTGTGTAGTTAAGTCAGGGACCTAAACAAGATTAGTCTAAGACACTTTGTCTTCTTTAGGCTTAGCTGAAAATAATGATAGAAAAGGAAGCCTTTTGTAGGGTGAATAAACTACTTTAAAAGGTGAACAACGCATTACATTTGTGATGCACATTAAAAATAGATTAAGCATTTACCTAAAACTCTACTGTGAGATGTTCAGGGTTTATTGTCACTCAATGTGAATATTATCAATTAAGAGATTACTACTTAGAGCCAATTACCAGAAACTAATCTATTCTTCCTCATACTACAAATACTCCACCAGTAAGGAGCTTCTGAGAGAAGCCCGAATGTACCAGATGCTCATGCAAAAACCTATTACAATACCACTCATCCTGTGATGAAATGATTGCTTAATGGCTCCTTAATTATGCACTTTTCCATTTATGCTTTTACCATTTCAATATTGCTAGATCAATAGAATTTCACATTCCCCAGTATTTGACACATAAATATTGGTCTAAATACATGCATTTTCATCTTTAAAAGCAGATCACATTAAAAACAAAACAAAGACCTCTGTAGTTGGTATGTGAGTGTATTATATGACAATTTCTTGATTATGCAATAGCCAAGTCTACCTGAACCTCTACAAGACAATTTTTCTAATATTTTTTCAATAACTGTTTGTCTAAAACTTTTATTTAAAAAATATGCTAAGTTCCTTTCTTGCTGTTTCTAACCTCACCACCCAGTCAGACCTCCCACTTCCTTCCACAGGATCTAGCCCATAACTAATGCAACTAGAAAAGATCATATTAAGGTAACCCATACCCAGACAGTTTGATGCCATGTTTTCTTTCATCAGGAACTCCTAGCTAAAAATATTCAAATATAAGTATAGTCCTCACCCTGCACCAAGAAAACTCTTTGCAAATTATGGAGACCATTGCAGAAAACATACAACATTTCAAAATGTATGGTTGTGGGCCCCAGTCCTAATGAATACATCCATAGAACAACTCCCACACCTAAGGCTCAAAAATTAACATTGCAGAAAAGAGAATGGAAAAATAGTAAGAGGTTTGGGAAGTTTACTGTGAGACTGTGTCTTCTAGCAATATCAAATGCTACACTTATAAATTCTCACCAACATGACTGCCTAACCATGAATTAAATAAGGAAGACAAGACTAGATATGCAAAACTGTATGAGGGGGAACCCCATGAGGCCTGAACCCTACACAAAGAATTACAGGCAGCTGAGGAATGTTCAGAATGAGAGAAATAATCTTCCCCAGGGAATATCACAATTGGTTGTTGAATACCAAATTGTCAGCTCTAAAAATGAAGAAGTAACATCATACAGAATGGGAAGGTTATATTTAGGAATGTACATCCATATGTATGTATGTGTATGTGTGTTTATGTGACAAAAAATAATGAAAAAAGAGATCAGGAATTTGAAGGAGAGTAAGGAGGGAGTCTTTGGAGGGAGGAAATGGAAGGAAGAAATGATATAATTATTATAAACTTAAAAATAATAGAAAAAAGACAAAAGATATAGGAAGAAATAACAAAATCTGAACAAGAAAACAAATCCAATTAAAGTAGGAACTATGAAACTGAGTAGAGAATTCTCAGAAGAAAATATATACATGGCTTAGCAGTAGTTAAAAAAAATACTCACCATCCTTAGCCATCAGGAAGCTATACATTAAAACGACTTAGAGATTTTACCCTACCCTAGCCAGAATGGTTAAGATTAAGAATACAAAAGACAACATATACTGATGAGAATGTGACTAATCAAAAACCCAAATACAATGTCGGTGGAAGTACAAATTTATGCAGCCACTATAAATATCAGTGTGGCATTCCTCAAAAATCTATGACTCAGCTACACTACTCCTGGAGATATACCTAAACAATTCTATTTCTTTCTAATGAAACATAGTCCCATAGAAGTCCATAGCTCCTCTATTCACAATAGCTAGGGTGTGGAAACAATCAGAATGTAAAAAGTTAAAATTAAAATGTAATGCCTATGCCTATGGTCTTATGGTTTTTATTCCTGTGAAGAGACACCGTGACCATGGCAGCTCTTACGAAGGAAAACATTTAATTGAGGTGGTGGCTTACAGTTTCAGAGGTTCAGCCCATTATTATCATGGCAAGGAGCATGGTAACATGCACGCAAATGTGGTTCTAGAAGAGTAGCTGATAGTGCTATATCTTTGGGGTAACAGGCAGTCTACTGAAACACTGGATGGTATCCTGAACAGAGAAAACCTTAAAGCCTTCCCCCCACAGTGATATACTTCCTCCAATAAGGCCATACCCACTTCAACAAAGCCACACCTAATAGTGCCACTCCATTGAGATTATGAAGACCAATTACATCCAAACTACCTTATTCTACTCCCTGGCACCACCATAAGCTTGTAACAGTATCATAATGCTAAATTCATTTAGTCTAACTTCAAAAGTCCTCATAGTATATCACAATCTCCACAATGTTTAAAAGTCCAAAGTTCAAAGTCTCTTCTGAGATTCATTCAATCTCTTAACTGTAATCATCTGTAAAAATCAAAGTAAAAAAGAAAACATACTTCAAACACATAATGGCACAGGCTATAAATTACCATTCTAAAATGCAGGGAAGGGAGCATAATAAGGAAATACTATACCAAAGCAAGACTAAAACCAGCTGGACAAATGCCAAACTCTGCATCTCCATCTCTGATGTCAAAAGACTCTTCAGATCTCCAACTGCTTCTAGCTTTGTTGACTGCAACACACTTCTTTCTCTTGGACTGGTCTTACTCCATTAGTAGTTCTCTTCAGCAGGTATCCCATGGCTCTAGCATCTCTAACATCTTGGGTTCTCCAAGGCAATACAGACAATTGCTTCTCTACTAGACCTCTATTCAGAGATACCCCTGACATATGCTTGGGCTCAAAGGCTTTCTTTAGGTGTGGAGGCAAAGTCTATAACCAGTTTCTTCTAACCTTGACTCTAAAGCCAGACCTCATGGCTGAAGTTGTCAAGTTCTGCTGCTTACTGAGGCTGGAACATGGCCTCCTCACTTGATTACATCTTCACCAGCTTTCTGTCCTTTACTGCTTAAGTCTGGCTGTGTTGAAACTTACTCTGTAGAGCAGACTGGCCATTCAGAGATATGCTAGCCTCTGCCTTCCCTGTGCTGCGATTAAAGATGTGCCCCTTCAGAGCTGGCTCTAAGCTTTTCTTTAGTTCCTTTTCACAAATTGGAAACTTAGTCGGTTGGGATCTCACCCTGGGGTCACAACTCACTATATTCTATTTCTTAATCTGTTTATTTCCTGGAACCCAGGACTTAGCTCTATTCTACTTCCTGGTGCTCTTTTTCCCTCAAAGTTTACATTTTGTAATTTATTCTGCTCAGTTTGCTCCTTTTTCATTATAAATTTTATAAGCATGAACACTAGTAACCATACGACAGAATTTATGCTAGGCTGTTTTAAGATTTCTTCTGTCAATGGAATTAATCCAAAACTCTTCACATTAGCCTTAGGCAGACACTTTGGACAAGAGCAATACTAAAATTCTTCTCCTCTGAAACTTCTTAAGTGAAATCCAACAGTTCAAATAACTCTTAGCACATCTGTCTTCCATGTTCCTACCTGTTTGGTCCATCAAGCAATGCTTAAAACATTTCACCACTTTCATAACCCAAAGTACCAAAGCCCAAATTCCTCCCAATACCCTAGTCCCTGGTAACAACCTCTGTCTTAGTTGGTTTTTTTTTTTTTTTTTTTTAATTTCTGTGAAGAGACACCATAACCACAGCAAATCTTATAAAGGAAAATACTTCTTTGAGTTGGTAGCTAACAGCTTCAGAGTTTCAGTCCATTATCATTATGGGGCTAGTCTGATTGCATAAAGGCAGACATGGTGATGGAGAAGTAGCAGAGATCTTGTAGGCAACAGGACATCAACTGAAACCCTGGGCAGTATCTTGAGCATAGGAAACCTCAAATCCTGCCTCCCACAGTGAAACACTTCCTTCAACAAGGTCATGCCCACTCCAACAAAGCCATACCTCCTAATAATGCCCCTCCTATGAATTTGTGGGGGACAATTACATTCAAACTACCATACCTATATACAATAGAATTTTTCAACTGTAAAGAAAAAAAATAAATTTTAAAATTTTCCGGTAAATGGCTTGAGATGTAAAGCTTTATACTGAATGAGGTACAGACTTTGAAGGATAAACATATGTTGATCTCAATGTTGAACCTTTAGATTTGTGTGTTTAACTTGGAGTATTGTAGAATCTTAGAAACTATACAAACAACATTGGCAGAGATGGACAATAAAGATCTGAAGGAAGGTGGGGGTGGAATCACAATGGTGCTATATAGGGGAAAGGGAATGTAATGAGGAAGGAGGGTTAGGTAGAATAGGGATGGTGAGTGGGCACAGGGGAGATAATAAACACTAAGGGTATTTGAAAAAGCCATATGGAAACCTACAAGTTTATGTGCTTTGTGTGTGTGTGTGTGTGTGTGTGTGTGTGTGTGTGTGTGTGTGTGCGTGTTTCAAGGAGTTACCTACACAGGGGATAATGCTGCTCTCAGAAGTCAGATTTAACAAAGAAAAATAAAAAGGCTAATGCTATGGATACCTCCTCTCAAGTTATTGGTCAGGGCTTTCCAAATAAATTACAGGCTATTATTATTCTTCTTGATTGCCTACCATAGCTTGATGACAAGAGACCTGTTGCTAAAAACATCATATACTTTGGTCACAGAATTTAGAAATATCAAGTTGATATTGCCTTCCTAACTGTTGGCTGATTTACATAGGCGATATTCCACAGGCTACTAGAAGAAAACTTATCAACAGTCTGGCTTTGTGCTACAATAGTGACTGGTATGATATAATATACCCCTGGGTACAATAGTGTCAAAAGTGTTATGGTGCTAATAAACTGCTTTCTGATTACATAAAAGGCCCACCCTGTAGGGGAAACATGTACTTGTTACTATAAATTTGGTTAAGTAACTCAGCTCCCAGGGTTTAATCTTCTATTATTCTGGTAAAATGATAAAGTATTGAATTGTTCTCTAAAAACATATCTTTATCAATAGATTAGCGCATCTCTTAGACTTCTTTGAAGAAGTTCCTTTGTGTGATAGATGTTAGGTAATGAAGAAACTCACAACTGGTCCAAATGTAGAGATTGTCAGTGAAGGCACAAATGGGATATCTCTATCATGCCAAAACCTCCAAGGTTCAAGGTCAATTGAAGATGATGGTGTAGAAAGATTTTAAGAGCCAGGTTGTGGGTGACAGGAGCAAAACAATATCTTCTGGGTATGATAGGACTATTGCACTCATGAAAGCAAGCTGCTATCTTATATGCACAAGAGCTACATAATATCAAGACAATCAACAATCACCATCCCTATTCTACCTAAACCTCCCTCCTCATTATTTCCCCTTTATAGCACCATTGTGATTCCAACCCTGCCCTTCCTTCAGATCTTTATTGTCCATCTCTGGGAATGTTATTTCTATAGTTTCTAAGATTCTACAATATTCCAAATCATGTACTACCATGACTATGCCCTATATTTTACATGGGTATTGAATTCATAACCCACTGTTTGCAAGGCAAGCACTTCAATGATGAGCTATTTCCCCAGCCTAGCTTTAGAATTAGTAAAACATTATTGGCTTTTCATAACAGAAAAATGTAAATTAACATTTACTTATCTTTTCAAAGTTTATCCCTATGTGTAGACTTGCTATTTTCAACCATGGGTTGACACCAGTGGATTTCAACAATATATATTTACACTGGGCACCAAGAATCTTAAAGCACTGTGGGCAAGATATCTATTCAATCTAATCAGTAAGGGCTCTTTAATTTCTAACATGGACCTAGATGGTTTGTAAGGTTTTCTATGGTTTTTTAATAGAAGACCAATATTTTATTGTGACACATTGCTGCTGTTTGCCTAACAGTTGGTAGAAAGACATGCATGCGCATACACAAACACACACACACACACACACACACACACACACACACACACACACACACTTCTTAGCTGATGGAGGTCTTTTACTGCTTAGGAAGCTGAAATGTTGCACACTCAAGGTAGCCACCTCCTCTTCTAGGGAAAAACAATGGACCCAGTTCTGGCAAGTGAGCTGGTTGGACAGAGAGTTGTTAGAAGGCTTTGCTCATGCACTAAGGACAGATTCTGGTCCTGAAACATTGGGCTTCCACAGGGACACTTTGCTCAGTCTGGAAGGAGGTGACAGGACCTGCCTGTATTGAATACACCAGGTTTAAATGAATCCACAGGAGTGCCTTGATCCTGGAGGACATAGGAATGGAGGGGAGGGAGTGGGGGGAAGGTGGGGGGGGCTGAAGGGGGGAAGACAGGGGAACCCATGGCTGATGTATAAAATTTAAAACACATAATAATAATAAAAAAATGATATAAACTGAAAAAAAAGAAGGGCTTTGCTAGAAAAATTGAAAGCCTAGGAAGGAATGACTTTATCCTTTATTAAGTTTCTTGTGTGTCTATATACCATTGTATCATGCTGAAGATACAGATCCATCTAAGAATACTAAAATTGAAAGAAGGCCTTTGGGTCATGAATGTTCCAGAGTTGAAACTATTCAACTCTAAGTATGACTTTCCAATTGTCCTTACCTATCTATATATTCTGCCTACAGCCCAAAATGCCCTGAATTGACCATGCCTACCATTTACTTGAAATGTAATGACATAAGTTCATCTTGGCTCTTACCACTAACTTTCATGAATTGAGGCCTCTGTTCAGGTACCAGAATTTTCAGGCACACTTTTCCAAACATGGTGTTTGCATAGCCCTTCTCCATTTATTGCTTCCTCTTTGGTAAACTATTTTTCTTAAACACTTCTGTACTTCTGCAGCTCTTCATTGCTGTTGCTTTAATTTCTTTGGTGGTTGTGTTTTTGCTGGGATTCTTCTCTTCTGATAGAATCAGAATCTGCATACAGTACACATAGAATAAATGTGTGTCTTATGAACTAACAATGGACCTATATAAAGAGTATAAAAATGGTAGGGACTGTAGCTTGGTTTTTTCAGTGCTTTCCCAGAATGCACAAAGCCATGGGTTTAATTACCAGAACTACACAAAGTGGATGCATGGAACATGCATGTAATCCAAGTCCAGGAGGTATAACAGGAGAATGAGAAGTTCAATGTCATCTTTGTCTACCTTGTGAATAGAAACCAGCCTGAGCTAAATGAAATCTTGTTTCAGCCAATCAATCAATAACAATGAGAAGGGGAGGGGGAAAGAGTACCAAGTGGATCAGAGAAGATAATCCTTAGGAGTGTGTCTCAGGGTTTTTATTGCAATGAAGGGACACTATGACCATATAACTCCTGTAAAGGAAAACATTTAATTGTATGGCTTATGTTTTCAGAGGTTCAGTTCATTATCATCATGGTGGGACATGCAGTGTGCAGGCAGTTATGATGCTGGAGAGGTACCTGAGAGTTATACATCTTGAGCAGGCAGGAGGAAGTGAACTATCTAACTGGGCATCATTTGAGCCTATATGAGAACTCAAAGCCCATCTCCACAGCGACAAGCTTCCTCCAAACAAAGCCACATCTACTCGACCAAGGCCACACCTCCTAACAATGCCACTCTCTTTGAAGGCCATTTTCTTTGAAACAAGCATAGAGTATTAATTAAAACTTTGGAAATAAAATAAAATAAAATTTTGAAAAATGATGAACATTGCAAAGAAAGTATGACTTACATTTTAAAGTGACATTGCAAAAGTGGAAATATGTATATGTACTTAAATTTTTAATTGCATTTTATTTGATTTTTTTGCAAGAGTGCCTGCATATGTGCATGGTGTGTGTGTGTGTGTCTGTGTGTGTGTGTCTGTGTGTGTGTGTGTGTGTGTGTGTGTGTGTGTGTGTGTGTACATGCTGCAGCTTACATGCTGTAGTCAAAGGACAGCATTTATGAAACAGTTGTTTCCTCTACCATGTGGGTCCCAGAGATTGAATTTAGGTTGTCAAACTTGTCAGCAGTCACCTTTACCTGATGAGTAATCTCACTGGCCCTTTCACATGCATTACATGCACATGTCATTCATCTGTTGACATGGATTATTTTTAAACTTTAGAGGATATAAATGATTTCTATTGACAAGAAAAAATGGGTAAAAAAATAAATTGAAAATGAGATTGATAATTACACTCAATTGTTCAATTTTTTTCTTTTTCTTTTTCCTTATTTTGTTATTTTCAGATAGCCTTTATCCATATAGAGCACAGCACCCACTTGGAGAAGTGAAGATTTAACCAGATGTATATCCACAAGACTTGAGGTCACACACAACTTGTGCCTTCACAATCCAGGTTCAGTACGTGCCCTCTTCTTGCTAAGCTAACTGCAACAACCAGATTAATAGTGGAAAACAGAAAATGGATATTTATTCAATGTGGCCATATTGGGAAGAGGGACAATGAGATCCCTCTTTGAGGTCTTGACTTAGGTTTAGTTTCAGGTAGAGAGCGGAGCTTTGTATACATAGGCACACCTGGTCAAGCAGCACCTGTTGTCATTGGCCTTCACTGCTTTGGTCTCATTCTCCTTCAAGGTGGTTGGACATGTTGTAAATCTCTTCCTGTAAGAAAAGTTTCCCTCTGTCTGGCCAGGAGTTTGAGCTTTATCCCCATCTCTACCGTGAAGTTCCTGGAGGCAATTTTCATTGTTTGGTGTCCACTGCTTCAATAATCTGGCCAGAGGCAGATATACTGTGTCTCTTTAGAATATCTTCACCAATGCTAGACTGCTTATAAGAGCAAAGCATGTTCCAAAGATAAGAAAGATGTTTATTCTAGAAAACAGGTCATCATAAGAAGCATTTGAAGTTGGAGCAGGGGAGGGTTCAGAATGGATTTATTTCAGATCAAATCTTGAATCAAAATTAGTCCCTTTTTCCCTTTTCTGAGAGCCATCCACAGAATCATGTGTTCCTCTAAAGGCAGCCTGTGACATCAGACTCAAAGGTGGGGCTGCTGTGCCCTGTGTCCAGGCCCACCTTCCAGACTTGTTCTTCCTTGCTTCTTGTCCAAATGATGGCAGGCTGTCAGAGAGTAAACCATAAATCAGATCAAGAATGGTCTGCACTGAACAGTGAGGCAAATCACTTGAATTCTCAGTCTCAGTACATCTATGAGAAATGTGGCTTTCAGATTGTTTTATTCATGCAAACACACAACTCACCTCAAAGGAGATAAAAGATAATTTATTCAGGATTCTCAGGTGCATCTGATGATACTCATTACTTTTTGATTGGTGGAAGCTTAGTAGTCTGCTAACACACTCCCAAGGTTTCACTTGTCAATCACAAGGATGCTAGGTTAGACACAGTGGGCATGGAATGCTGTTAAGGGGATCTTAGATAAATTGTAATTAGGTTCTAGACCTACAACTTTCCAGCTGCTCAGGTTTTTCTGTTTGTTTGTTTATGTCTTTCCCATTGGAACGATATTCCTATATGGTAACCATTCCTGATTTGTTTTGGAGATCTATGGGCACAAGGACCTTTGTGCTATGATTCTAGTACTTAGGGGCACTTTCCTTCAGATGATTAAATAATCATCTAAGAAATGTTAAAGATTAAGGTAATGGTCAGAGCTGAGTTACATACTTTAAGGCCTCTGCTCACACAAAGTGTCAGGCAAGAAAACACAGAAAAATGGCTAGTCTCTGAAATTCTGAATTGACTAGTCTTTTATGAGTGAATAGATACAGATAAGTCTTCAAGTGGGAAAAGAAGAAGGGCATACAAAGAAGCTCTTGTGTGTTTCTGTGATAAAACCTCAGAGATGAGTTTCCAGCCTGGCCAACCTAACAAATGTAATTTTAAGGAATGACCATTAAAAAAAAGAAAGGAAGGAAGGAAGACCCACAAAGAGGGTGAGATGTCCACCTCAAGAGTGTAGACAGAGAAGACTCAGCTCTGAAAAACTTCAGGGAATCTTTTCTGAGGATGTGTGCTCAGGGAGTATTTATCTAAATATGTGTGATTGAGGATGCTCAGTGTTGGACTAAGAGTGGAGAGCTACACAAGGCCCATTGAATCATTAAGGGAACAAAACCAAGCACAGCATTTCCATGAATATTATGTGATTTGGTTGTCACTGTTTTGTTTTATCTCATTTCAATTTCAGTGTATACACTTCCTATGTTTACACATATATTCCTACAGTCAAATTGGATGTGTTTCCATAGATTGATGATGAAATGTCCATTGGATGGAGAAATGATGCAGAAACCAAGTTCCATTAGAGCTTAGAGGAACTCAACCCCTCTATTCCTTCTTTTCCCTGCTTTCCTTCCCCCTTTTCTCTTATCCCTTCACATCACTCCTGCCCCTTCTCTTTTCTCTCTTCTCTCCCCTTCTCCCTCTTCCCTTCCCTTGCCTTCTCTTCTTTTTCCTCTTCCCTTCTGTCCTTACCATTTCCCTTACATCACCCCCTTCTTGCCTCTACTCTGCTCCCACCTCTTCCCATCCATTAACCAAAGACTTCAGTGACTACATTTTCCCTCTTTAATTTATTTTTTATAAATGAGATAAAGGATGTTATATCAACCACAGTATACTTTCACATAATAAATAAAGTGTGAAGTTCATAAAACATTTTTTATTCAGTATGTGATGAGTATTGTTAAGAGTATAACAAGGAAACTTGATGTTGATGGTACATGCCCTTAAATCCAGCCCTCTGGAGACAGAGGCAGGTGGATCTATGATAGTGGAAGTCCAGCCTGGTCTACAAAGCAAGTTATAGGACAGTCAGAGCAGAGAAACTCTGTCTCAAAAAACACAACAAAGAAAGATTAATGAGCAAACATCACCTTGATCACCTTAACAATGATAATACTAATTATACCGTAATCATACAAAGATAGAGGGGCAAGTCATGAGGACAACATGAGCTCATTCTTCTACCCAGAACACATGATGCATTGGTGGGCTGAATCTACAAATCAGAAGAATGTCATTCTCCCACTGTAAAGTACATGAAAATAGGGCTAAGACAGCCATTGTAGCCAGAGCCTGCAGTCTCAGAACTCGAGAGGCTGAGGTGAGAGGAGCCTGAGAAGGAAAGTTCCATGAAAGAACTGTACCTCCCACTGAGCCTTCTACAAACCTGACTGACTGAATAGAACTTTAGTGTTGGAAAAAGATTGCAAGCCAGAACCACATTATGTTGGGGCTTGCATAGCGTCATTAACAGCTATTTATTGCAATCCTCTGTACATACCCTAGGTTTTTCTAACTCTTAGGTCAATCCTTTGGAATATATGAACAAACACTTTGTTTCCAACCAACAGAATGATGTCCCATAGCATTGGACACCAAAGGCAGAATTTTCCACACTTTTCTATACCTCATCTACCTGATACATCCACCAATGTATTTGAAAGGTACCTTGATTTATAACTTTCTCTGTTCTACTACTATAAAAACATCATCAAACTGTTACCATCTTTGAACATGGAATTTGGGCTAACCTAAAACCTGTATTCCTAGGCCATGCCACTCAAACTCTAGAACAAATTATCTTAATCTTCTTGGAAGTGAGAGTTGTTGGTTTTTTATTTGTCTGTATGTTTTCATTGGCTTTTCTTTAGGTATGAGAATAGTTTTTACTCCTCATCAAGGACATTTTCCTTTTAAACAGACAGAAACCATTATAGAAAACCACAAATGAAATGCACAATGTGGAGCCCAGACCTAATGGATACATCTGTGAAGCAATCTCCTTACCCAAGGCTCAGAAACATTTCAGAAGAGAGGGAAGAATTTTAAGAACTAGATGATTAGGGAGTTTGTTGTGAGATTGTCTGCTAGTAACATTACAAGCTGTACTCCTAAAATCTCAACAGCATGACTACCCAAACATGAGATGAAGAAAGACAACAATAGAAATGCCCAAAACAGCGAACTACAGGCAACCAAGGAACGCTCAGAATGGGAGAAATAGTCTTTTCCAGGGAAGAGCACATCATTTCCTTATCCAATACCAAATGGTCAACCCTAAAAACATACGTATATGTAAATTTATACCTACATATTTTACTTACTATACATTATACATATATATGTTGTATAATACATGTATTATAATACTCAGCAACTTATATTTAAGAATATATAGGAATATACACATATACATGTAACAACAACTAATGAGTAAAGAGCACATGAATTTGAAAGAAAGCAAGGAAGAGTATATGGGAGTGTTTAGAGGAAGAAATTATATAATTATATTAAAATATAAAAAAAAAACAAAGAAACATGAAACTTGGAGGGGTTAAAGGTAGTTCTGAGAGGGATTAAGGAATGGAAGGGATGAATATGGTGAAAGTATTTTGTATGCATTATGAGATTCTCAAAAAATTAATGAAATATATTGTATTAAAAGGTGATAAAATATGTTTTGATCATATTTTTCCTCTACCCCAATGTCTCTGAGACCCACCTCACCCAACTTTCATGTTCCTTATCTCTCTTTTAAAAAATCAACTTTGTTAGTTTTGGGCACAGCATGCTAAACTATAACTTGTATTGTTCCAATTTGTAACACAGAGGGCCAGGTCATGAATAATGACATTACAATGGGCTATTGCATTGTTAATATTTTTCCTTTGGAATGTGAAAGTCTGAATGAGGGTTTTGATTTTAAATGTTTCAGTGTTTTTGAGAAACCTTGCTTACATTTTATTGTTTAGTCATTGGAAATGGAAAAATGGCATTATATATATATATATATATATATATATATATATATATATATACATACATACATATATATGTATATATACACACATATATATAATATATATATAATATATAAATATATGTTATACATACTCTCCTTACTTTATTTTAGTTACCATCCCCATAGAATTTGACAAGAATTGCTATGACTGAAAGGTTTCTGAGTCCTAATTAAAACTTTATTTATGACAGTATTCATGATTAGCCTGAAATGCATTCTGTAGGTAATCTCTCCCATGTTTCTGGAATGCTTTCTTAGACTTTTTGGATGTGCAGCAGCTTACATATCTGAAATGACTTGAAGGCATCACCTTTTAAGAAGCCATACATTTGGGCACTGTACCATCCCAAGTCCTCTGTAATTCCTCTTGGACATCACCATTCTTTGCTGTGGCACAGGTTATAAACTTAAGTGGAGTTTGCTGGCATCATCAAATGTTTCAGCTTTAAAAATAAAAGTAGGTTACAAGTTACATGTTTAGTTCTAGAAAATTTGTACAATATGTTCATAACGATGGCTGTGGTTGCCACAAAGTGCCTCGTTTAGCTTTAAATACTGTTAATGTGTCATGCATGCAGATGGAAGGGGTGGAACTGTGCACTTAACTGGGGGCTTTTACTGTAGTATTGGCAGAGTTGCTTTCTACCTGCCAGTTCAACAGTTCAATCTGTTTCATATAGAATATATATACTAAAAAATTGTGTCTGTGAAACAGCCTTACTCTGATTCAGCCTATTCAGATACTCTTGTGCTGTCTAGCAGCGGCTCTATGTGTAAATGCTATACACTGAGGATACACGAGTATGATGTGTACAGGATAATGCTTCATGCCCATCAGATGTCCATCTGTTACTGTGCTTGTTAACAACCCTTTATCTTAGTGTTATAAACTCGACTTAAAACTGATTAAAGTCTCATCCTTGTCAAAAAATCATCGGAAAATCAAAGCATAGAAACAAAAATCTCAAAATGACTAAAATTACCAAGCCAACAAAAAAAGAAAACAAAAATGTGGTGTCTATTTTGTGTTGGCCAACTATTCCTGCGCATGGACCTGCCCTGGAGTGTGGCTGATAGACCCAGAGCCATTACACTGGAAATGTTGACTTATCCTTCTCCCATCAGTTCTCAATTACAATGTCTTCTTAGATAGGAGTGAGATTTATGCCACGTGATCATGTGTAATACTTTTGATTCTGTGCCAGTGCAAGTTGTTTTTTAATGTTGACAATTACAAGTTTAAGACTAGGTTAGGGCACATGTGAGACTCTGTTCTAAATACAAATAAATAAGCAAACAAATAAACAAACAAGAAAACAATAAAATACAGCCCAAAGTTTACTATTTTCCTGTGCAGTGGCAAGCACATTACTGAATGCTTACATACTAAATATATAAAAGTATTCATATATAATAATATTTATAAATATTATAGTTATAAGAGTATATGTGTATATGTTAAATTTGGATTATCTATGTATTTATGTAACATACACAGTTTTATGTAAAATACATATATATGTATAAATACATTATTGAATAGTTCTTAAAAAACAAAAATGTAGGCCTATTTTGAACCTGTCCACAGATTTTGGGAACAGAGCACTGCTTTAAGTAGGGAGGCATCTGAAGATAATACAGTCTCAGTCATGTTGTTTTCTCTCAGAAAACTTAATTATTTATTTACTTATTCTTCATATTTTATAATCTATTCTTGCAACAATTTTCTTCCATGTTCTCCTTAAATTTATGTAAATCAAATGGACCCTCGTTATTCTGAAGTAACTTCTCATTAGTTTTATTTTGCTCAGTGTGTTCACATTTAGTACTTGCAGTTAGCTTCATAGTCATCCTGTTTCTTTGTTATTTTCTTCTTGGTAAAAGTAGTTTGACACCAATTGTTATTTTTATTTATTTATTTTTGTTGGCAAGGGTATTTCTCAAGAGAAGCTGCTGGAAAGCTGTTGCTGGAAGATAAGATGTTGTGGTTTCAATAGGAACAGCTCCTGTAGGTCCACACATCTGAATGCTTAATCACCAAGGAGTGGCATTACTTGAAAGGATTAGAAGGATAAGGAGATCCAATAAGGACAACTTATTGGAGGAAGTGTGTTGCAAGGGGGCAGGCTTTGATGATTCAAAAGCCCATACCAAGCCCAGAGTCTCTCTTTTTGAAAGGGATGTAGCTCTCAGCTACAGCCACAATGTCTGTGGACACACAACCACCATGCTCCCCACCATGGCAATAATGGAAATTTTAAGGAAACCCCGGAGTGAATACTTTCTCTTATTCTAGTTGCCTTGGTCATAGTGTCTCTTAACAGCAATAGAACAGAGACTAAGATGGAAGTCTTTGCCACATCCCCAGTGTAGCTCTCCAGACATTTTTGTCATGTCACCTGTATGGCCTGTACATTACTGGCTTCTGAAGCAAGTGCCACTTCTTCATTACTCGGCTCACTGAAGCAGACAGAAATAAGTGGCCCACTTTCTTCCTTACTACCATCCTGAATATTAATATTGTCCTGTTTATGACAACTGTTTAAGCTTATCATCTGAATGGCAGATTCCTATCAAAATATAAATGATCAGTTCTAGGTAGGATTATTTTCTAACAGTGTCTTGTCTCCATTGATACCCTTACTGACTGTTCATAAGCTACCCCACAAGACCTGAGTCTTAGGCCCAAATAGTGATTGAGCATTGTTGCTGTTTAATCTCTCCGCTAACAGCAGTTACTGCTTTAAAAATACTACATTTGTTAATCTATACTCATATATCTGTGTGTGAGAGTGTGTGCATGTGTGCCTGTGCCTCTGTGCCTGCACATTGTGTGTGTGTGTGTGTGTGTGTGTGTGTGTGTGTGTGTGTGTATTTTCTGAGGACAACTTATGGTGGCTGGTTCTCTCCTACTATGTGGATCCTGGAAATTGAACTCAGGTCTTCCTTCAGGCTGCAGGTATCCAGGCCATCCTATAAACCCTGTAGCCGTGTTCTCTTCACTTACCAGTATTTCACTATTCTGATTCCGTCTTAATTTAGGTTGTCATTGCTGTGATCAATACCTGAGAAGAAGCACCTTAAAGAAAGAGTTTATTTTGGCTTTTGACTCATTGCATGAAGTTCATCATGGCAGGAAGGATTCAAAGAGTAAGATTTTTATTTCAGTCTGGAAACTTAGACTAGGAAGAGGAGACCCACATTCAGCTTGCTCTTTCTTAGTGCTCTTTGGACTCACCTTCACATGCATGCTGAAAAGTGAACTTCACTGATGCACTAGGTATTCCTCAATCTAATCAAGATGACAATCAAAATTGCCATCATGTCTGGATTTTAAATCTTCCTTCCTTGTGCTACATGAGAGTTTCTTAGATGTCACAAAGGTGGATGATGGTGGAAATTCTTCACTTCTCTACCCTCCATTCATCACTTTCTCCACCATATGGCACTATTATAAGTTTGCAGTTAATATTTATTTTCATGATGATAACCAAGATTATTATGAGCATGTCTGCTTATTGTTATTTGATAATTATCATTTATACCCCCTGGGCCTTTACAATGCAGTCTTGTTTACTCATCACAAAACCTTTATAAGTAGAGACTGTTCCCCATTTGAAAATGAGAACTGAGACCAATTTAAAAAAAAAAAAAAACAGCCAAGTGGTGATGCTGAACACCTTTAATCTCAGCACTCATGAGGCAGAGGCAGGTACATCTCTGTAAGATCGAGGCTAACCTGATCTACAGAGTGAGTTATAGGACAGCCAAAGCTACACAGCGAAATCTTGTGTCAGGTGAAAAAAAAAAAAAAAAAGAAGTCATTTATAGGATTAAGCAATACATATATGGAAAAATTGTAGTATATCTATCATTTAAAACATGGGTTTTTTCTCCTTTTTTATTTATTATATTTGTGTTTTAATTTTCAGATCAGTCATGGGTTCCCCTGTCCTCCCCCCTCCAACCCCCACTCCCATCCCCTCCCCTCCATTCCCATATCCTCCAGGGCCAAGACTACCCTGGGGATTCATTTAAACCTGGTGGATTCAGAACAGGCAGGTTCAGTCCCCTCCTTCCAGGCTGAGCAAAGTGTCCCTTTGTAAGCCCAAGGTTCCAAACAGCCAGCTCATGCACTAAGGATAGGTCCAGATCCCACTATTTGGGTGCCTCCCAAACAGTTCAAGCTATTCAATTGTCTCACTTATCCAGAGGGCCTGATCCACTTGGGGGCTCCACAGCTTTTGGTTCATAATTCATGTGATTCCATTGGCTTGGCTATTTGTCCCTGTGCTTTTCCAATCTTGGTCTGGATTCAATTTACACTCTTACAGTCCCTCCTCTTTCTCGACAATTGGACTCCTGGAGCTCCACCTGGGGCCTTTGCTCAGCTATGTTCATATCAGCATTGTTTGTAATAGCCAGAACTTGGAAACAACCTAGATGCCTTTCAACTGAAGAATGGATAAAGAAAATATGGTACATATACACAATGGAGTACTACTCAGCAGAGAAAAACAATGACATCATGAGGTTTGCAGACAAATGGATGGATCTAGAAAAAAATCATCCTGAGTGAGGTAACCCAGTCTCAGAAAGACAAACATGGTATGTACTCACTTATAGTAGAATACTAGATGTTAAACAAAGATGACTAGACTGCTACACAACTCCAGGGAGGCTACCTAGAAAACGGGACCCTAGGAAAGACACAGGGATCCCCAATGACAGAGAAATGGATGAGATCTACATGAACAACCTGGACGACAGTGGGAGTAATGAAGGGCAAGTTTCGAGGGAAAGAGAGCTTAGAGGAGCAGGAGATCCCTGCTGGATCAAGAACAGAAAGGGAGAATAAGGAATAACACACCATGATAAATGAAGACCACATGAGGACAGGAAGAAGCAAAGTGCTAGAGAGGTCCCCAGAAATCCACAATGATACATCTACTGTGGACTACTGGCAATGGTCGAGAGAAAGCCTGATATGACCTAGTCTGGTGAACAGATGGCCAAATACCTTAAAGGTTGTGCTGGAACTCTCATCCAATAACTGATGGAAGTAGATGTAGAACATGGTTTTTAATACTAAGAATCACATATGTGTGTTTATATTATGTCATCTTGGGCACATTGAAAAAATGATGATTCACCCATTTTACATTCTCCAGGCACTGTACCATTTCCTGAAACAAAGAAAACAACCAAGAATTTCTTCAAGACAATCTAGAAAGGAAAGAAATAGAAATGGTTGTTAGAAATATAGATAATAGATTATAGATAAAGAGTTGACAGATTGATGGATCTATTGATAGATAAAAGATTATAGATGATATAACGTAAATAATTTTAAAATAAGCTTTTCTATGAATTCCTGACTTTAGCTAAGTTAAACTGAATTCACATCCACTAATTTCTGAATATTAGTTTTGCATAAATTTGAGTCATTAATATTTTTAGTCACCATAAAAGATAATGAAAGTTTGTCTGACCCTGTAAGAAAATGTTTAAAATTCAAATTCATATAGAGATTCTTTTATAATAAAAGGAAGTCTCCAAGGCATTCATTTCTTGCTTTGCAAGTGGAGACTTGAAAAACATAAATTAATTAATAAGACCAAAATGTTTATGGCAGGGGATGATTTTAAAAAATCAGTACCTCAAATGAGTTACATATAGCCTGTAAAGTCCTAGAAGCCAGGCACTCAGCACTTGCCATGCCAGCAGCAGGGACATGCTTGTGTTCCCAGCAGCTATGTAAAGTGAAGTCTAATTCTGATGCTTTTGTGGAGAAAAGAGGTGGAGACAAGAGAAAAAATATCTCTAGCCTGGTAGCCTGGCTAAAACTATGACTGACAAGAGACCGTACCCTGTGTTAAAGAAGGTGGGAAGCTCCTAAATGGCCGCTGCAATATATAGTGTGTGTAGAGCAGACAGAACCTGGTAAGCTGGAATATCTTAGTTTGAGACACATACTACCACCTTTGATGCTATTACTTGAAAGTTTCCAATAGGTCTGACTGGCTTGTGGCCTTTCATTTGTTACTCTCTACCTCAGAGTCAGGACCACCTTAATGTGTCAGGATTTCTCATCCTGTGATTTCCGATTTTTCCCCATATTAATTATCTTTTTATTGTTGTGAGAAAATATCTGATGAAAGCAACTTAAAGAGGGGAGGATTTGCTTTGGCTGATAGTTTGAGTATATAGTCCATTATAGGAAGTTATAGTGGTGGGAATGTGAAGCAGCTGGGCACATTGCCACCGCAGTCCAAGAAGCAGGCAAGATGAACACTGGTTCCCAGCTTATTGTCTCCTTTTTCAGTCCAGGTCTCCAGCTCATGTGGTGGTGTCAGCAACATTCAGAAAGGGTCTTTTCCAACCTCAATTAGCCCTATGTAAAACTCTTTCATAGACATTCCTACAAGATCGCCTCTGGTGATTCCTGATCCTATCAGGCTGATAATTGCTATTAAATATTACATTACTTGACTAAATATTCCAAACCCAGGACCTCTAGATTTACATCTTACTCTCATGGATTCTGGCTTTAGTGATCCCTGAACACTGCCTCACAGAGCTGTCTCTCCCCTAGGATGTTTTATGTCAGGAAGATAGCACCTCCTCCATAAATGTTAAGTTCATTTCCCACAATTTGATGACCTCTGCTTGTCATATGACTACTGTTAGTCATTATTTTAATCAAAGCAGTGAACCCAGTGGTCCTCACACTGCTGGGAAAATTAGAATGTCTCTGGTTCCCTGACTCCTAGACTTGTAAACATACTCACAATATCAACTTGGTCCCTGCTGAAGCATGGCTCAGCTTTACAGTATTCAATTAGGTCATTCATAATGGTGTATAACAGAGTCATTTATAATGGCAAGGGAACCTATTCTAAACCAAAATTTCAAGTAGGAATGTGAATTAGTAAATTTCTTCATAGAAATATTTTCCATGTCATATTTACAAATATATTTATTCTTAGACACTATGAAGGATATCTAAGGACACAGACTATTATTTTACCCTATCCAAACCAGACTAACTTAGAAATAGTATTGATTTACTATTGCTAATTTAAGTTAACACTACTATTGTTAAAATTCCATGAAGCTTCAAAGGGAACTTGGTGCTGTGGGTGGGGAAATGACTCAGTAAAATGCTTGCTGCACAAGTATGAGGAGTTGAATTCAGAAATCCAATACACATGTGAGACTCCAGTCATGGTACATATCTGTAACCCAGTGCTGGGGCTGGTGTAGAAGAAATGGTGGTCCCTGGACTCTGCTAAGCAGCCATCTACACAGACTGCTTAGCTGTATGCTCAGGAAAAGACCTTGTCTCAAAAGTAATGTGGGAATTATGTACAAAGACACCCAATATCAACCTCTGACCTTCACACACACAAAACCTGTATGTACATGTGCACACATTTACACTTACACACACACATACAGCCAAAATGGAACTTAGGGCCGTACAGTCACTATAATAAAAAATTATTAATATTTTATGGAAAAATTACTATAGATTATTGTGGAGATCAAAGAAATTTTAAAAAGACTTTTCTTAATTGTATGTAAGTAGGTCAATAATAAATCTAGTAGTACAAAGCTAGAAATATGAATTGTGGGTGAGTGATACAGGTGTTTGGAAAGTAAACAACTTTATGACAAACACTGACATCAACCACGCAGCTAGAAAAGTCTTCAAGGATCTCTGGAGAGAAAATGGTTTGGTGATTAACTTTTGTTAATTGTTTCAAGTATTACATTCTGGCAAAGATCCATTTTGCCTGTCAATGACTCACTCCTGTTTTATGAAGCCAAGACATGAACAGAGGAACTAAGAATAACCCTTGAAGAAGAAAGGCTACCTGCACATATTATCCAGAATTTTAACATGCATAATAGCTAACAATTCAACATGAAATCCACATCAGCTAAGAAATAATTTGCTTGCACTAATTTGACCCTAATAAATTCCTCAGTATGAAAATTAGTAACATGGTGCCAACTACAGGTATATAATAAATTTCATTGAATTTATAATGGAAATATTGAAAAGCAATGAATATTCAGTCATCCCATTAGGGTAATTTAAGCCATTGAATCTATCTCTGAACTCATATGAAAGTTACAAGGTAGAATATTTTAGTGAAGCAGGAAAGAAAGCTTGCTAATTTGACAGTTATTTCTAACTCTTCATTTGCTTCCCAATTTAATTTTGTAATATGTATACATTTATTTCATAGATGGCACTCATTCATTGGCCATATGCTATGAAAGCACATTCCTCTATATGAACACCAAGTATGAACATGAATGGATAGAATTCCTCTCTGTAGTCAGAAATTTTTCTGTGTTTCACCTGGTCCACAGCCACTCAGACCCAAGTAAACACACAGAAGCTTATATTAGTTAAAACTGCTCAGCCATTAGCTCAGACTTAATACTGACTAGATCTTACACTTAAACTCAGATCATTTTTGTTAATCTATATGTCACTACATATTCCATGGCTTTACCTGCCATTGCATGATGCTCCCTGGATGTCAGGCTGGCATCTCCTGGCTCAGCTTTCCTCTTCCCAGAATACTCCTTTTCTGCTTATCCTGCCTATACTTCCTGCCTTGCTACTGCCTTACCAGTGTTTTATTAGAACAGTGTACAAAAGCATTTATCCTGTAGCATTTACCCTCATCTGTTTAATTAAAAAGGAAGGTTTTAACATTAACATAATAAAATTACATATAACAAGCAGTTATTAAGCAAGAATTACGGTTACAATATCTAGTCTATTTGTATTTGGCAAAATTAAAGATTTTCTATCTATCCTATATTTGTGAGTCTAAAGTTTTATATCTAATTTATCTTTTATCATAACCAAGGAAAATTATAACCATCTAATCTTCAAATACATCAAAATCCCCAGAAGGATATAATATTACCTAAGTAAATATGAAGTGCATTGTAAGCAACTTCCAAAAATCTAGAATGACAGAGACAGCTGTCTGCCTATACAGTCATCCAAAGTTCCTCTGTAATGTCTGGGCATCCATTTTCAGCCCATAGGCCTAATCTCTTAGTCATTTTCTTCTCTGAATCCTGTAGAATCTCTTACAGTTTCTTCTGCAAAGCAGGAACCTGAAGGACCATCTCACCTTGCAATGTTCAGTGGTCATCTTCCTATGGGTCTTGCATACAACATTTTGTCAAGAAGTCCAGGCAAGAACAGTTTCTTGCCCAAATAGCTATTTTGGCCAAGAAGAGAAGATAAATCATACATGAGTATCTTCAACACCCACCTTTCTCTTTGAAGTAAATTGGTGCTGTAAGGAGCAGACGTGTCTCATCATCCAGAATGTCTAAGTTTTTAAAACACTTTAACTGCAGTATTCTGTAGGTCTTTGAAGTGTTTGAGGATTACTCACCTAATTGAATTATATCTATGTATACCTAGAGAACTTAACATGACTATAATTTGACTATCATAAAAGACTAATTATTAATCTGTATTTCTTAATTATCCATTACAATTTAAATGAGTTACATAAACATCATACCTTAAATGAGAGTAGAAATATATATATATATATATATATATATATATATATATATATATATATATAACAAAATTAATTCTAAATTTGTATCAATAAACTAAAATATATACCAATGTAAAACATTTTAAACAAGTTGCTCTTTAAAAGTAGTTTCAACAATCTACCCTTTTATCCTATCATATCTATATCCTATATTTCTGTATCATAACCCCCTTTCTTCTTTTAGAAAGATATTGACTATGACCAACAATAATTTGTAGCCAACAACCTAAACAAAGACAAGCATCCATAATCCATTTGGGGGTGGGGGGAATATGGGTGTAGTTCTAGAGTACTTCCTGCTAATAGGTGGTGCTGGTAGTCTTACAAGGATCCTGAAAAAATTTGAGATAATGGTCAAGTCCTGGGAAGAGCAGCTATAGCCTTTGTTGATGGGTACCATCTGTTAAAGTTCAGGAGGTCTGGCTTGATCAAATCTGATACATCTTAACATGGAACAAATCTATAGCCTCTTGCTTCCTGTGAAAGCAAAATCAGAGCCTTCTTTCCAAAGCAACATATACTTAGATCCAAATTTTGAAGTCAAGATGCTTTTAATATACACATATTGGTTTAACTGATCAGCCTTTACAGTCAAATGTCTCTCTGCAGTTAAAATTCCAAAGACGTAATCCAGACTCTCTGTGTAATATCCATCTTTACATAGCTTATTTTTATATTAATTTTATTTTCTCTTTAAAGACTTTATTTTTTAAAACTTTCTATTTCTTTATATAACTGTCTATATTCCTTTTCCTCTCTCTCCCAAGCCTACATATATTTTTATATATACTGTAAACCTTTTAAAGTCTTATTCCATCTGAATCTGCCTTATTGTGAATCTATTGCTTTAAACTGCAGCATTACTAGGACTGAAATGGCAGCTTTGGCTGTTGGCTATGTACACCTCAGTTTCCAAACAGGACAGAACTAAGTTTACTACCAGTTCTGCGGAAATCATGCTCACCGCCAACTCTGGGAAGCAGTGGGTCTATGCTTCTGTCCAGCAGTGTGTAACCTGGAAACCTCTCTCTCTCTCTCTCTCTCTCTCTCTCTCTCTCTCTCTCTAACAAAAGCTATATTTACCACACACCATGTTTTGCAGCATGCAGAAACCTGTTTGTAACTCAGCAGGAATCTGCCATGGTGTAGCTCCAGCCTGCAAGCCACAAACCTACCACATCCATGGGACACATCATTGCACCTAGGCCTGCAATGAGTGACATGAACTAGGAAGGTGCTCTTAGCTACATTTATAATCTCTTCTCAAGCTCTCTCTTTGTGCCCTTGTATCTCTGCTACTCATTGTGTTTCAAATCACAGGTGGATGCTGATGGTATTCTCCAAATACTTGCTTAGCTTGTGTTTCAGTTACTTTCATTGCTGCACCAAAACACCCAATAAAAGCAACTTAAATAAGGAGACACTTATTTTGCCTTAGTTTTTGAGGGTTGTATTAGTCATATGTACGTACATACATATAACTCATATATATATATATATATATATATATATATATATATATATTATAATTTATTAGAAAATTTACAGGTTGTGGTCCAGGTAGTCCAGCAATGGCTGCTTCACAATGGAAAAGCCAGGAATCTACAAGTTGTTCAGTCCACAGGGAGGCTGGATGTCTTAGCTGGTTTTTTATTTATGTTGGAATCCCAAAGGAGTATATTCTAACACAAGTAAAGGAGTATCTTGGCAGCAGGGTAGATGAACTTGCCAGCAAGAATGAGGGCAAGAAAGACAATGAAAAGCTTTTTTATCCATATTTTTTCATGTAGGCTACCACCAGTAGGTGAGACCCAGATCTGAAGTAAGTCTTCCAACCTCAAATAATCCAATAAAGAGAGCCCTTCATGGATGTGTCCAAATTTTTAGGTTACACTTGATCCAGCTATACTCATGTTGGCAGACAAGATTATCCATTATAAGGGTACAGTCCCTCACAGTGGGAACAGTATAATAGCAGGAAATAGAGACATCTGGTCACATCATATTTGCAGCTGGTTTTCTATATAGCTATCTATCTACTGTCACTGCCCCACACATACTCTCTTCAAGACCCTAAACAATGGGATGTTGCTACCCATATTTAGAGTGAATGTTCACACCTCAATTAACCTCTTCAGGAAATGTCCTCACAGACATGCCCAAAAGATTTCTCCTAGATATTCTAGATTGGATTAAATTGGCAATTCATGTAAACCATCACACCTAGTTTTGCTCATAAGATCCTTCCTTCTTTAGGTGAGCATGGTGCTCCAAATCATGTTTTCTATACATGAGTCTAAGGAGTTACCACATACAAGGTGTTGTGATGATTTGATGTGTCCTGGCTCATGAACCTGGGTGCATCTGTGAGTTTTAGCTGGTGATATTAGCATTCATCTGTTGGGCTGAGTCAACAGACTGTGCTTCCTTATTGGACAGCTCATCTATGGAAGTTGAGGCTCTAGTAGAACTGAAATGGTTAAATAAAAGGGAAGCTCCATCCATCCCTTTCTCAAGTATCAGCAAGAGACCTTTGATGTTGTAGTGAAGAGTGGGCCTGCAGATTCATATCCATCTAATTTCAACCCACCTAACATTGTGTGATTTTGGAGCATTTTCTTTCTTTCTTGAGCTTTTCATTAATAATCTGGTCAGTGCCTGTGTTTAATCACTCATGCAGAATTCTCAGACCTAAAACACTGGCAAAATGATTAATAGAGTGAATGTCCTATAAGTAACATGGAGCAGAGCAGATGACTTTGTACCATGGATAAGAAAGTAGAGGTGCTATTTGATACAAATGCAATGCTAAGAAACAAATTAAAAGACTGTGGCGAAGCACAAAAGAAATATACTTGAGCTATAGAATGGAGTAAGTTATCAGCTTTTCTTGCTGGTCAACCCCTGAGAGAGGAAATACGCACATAGTTCATTCAAAGCCTTTCATTAAAGGATGTGTACATCATCTGTGCTTTGAATGGACAGTAATGGGAGATGAAAATATGTTGGAAGTGCAGGTGTTGGGTAGAATGCATGACATCTATATATGCCTTCCATACAAATAAACACTGAGTCTGTTACTATACTAGAGAGATATGGGACTTGGAGAGATACCTCAGTGGGTATAGGCATTTGCTACTAAGCTTGATGACCTTAGTTTGGTCCCTGATAGATGAAAGGAAAGAATCAACTACTCTAAGTTGTCCTCAAACCTTCACACATGTGCTGTAGCATGCATGACCCACATAAATGAATAAAGGTGAAAAGAATAATATAAATAAATAAACTTTTATTTGGGGTAGATCCAATTTTTCACAGGTGGCTTGTCTTTGTCTTCCTAATTGTCAGAGCATGGCAGCATGCAGAGTTAGCTCCTAGAGTCTTACTTGAATCTTCTGGTTTTGCCCTGAACCCCTTTGATAAGGCTGTTTAGAAAGGACTTTGTTCACCAATTCCCAGAGTAAATAGCTGCCCAGTGTTTGGAGTGGCGCCTCTGAGCATTAGCCTTGCTGAGCAAGTGTTCATATCTGTAATCTAAATGACTATAACTGCAAGGGAGTTTTATGAGCTGTAAAACTCCTCTCATAAAAAAGCCTCCACAGTAACAGTAGCAGCGATTTGTCCAAAGAGTTCAAGACTTAATATGCTTTGTGGAACCTCCTAAGTGCATAAAAATCAAAAAGAGTTGTAAATATTGACTTTTGGTTCATGAAAATTGGCATATGGGGTGATTTAACTATTAACAAGGGGAAAGTATATGAAGAAAAATAAGAATAGAAAAAAAACTTAAACCTTAATTTAATGCAATGTCTTCCTTGATTGTTTCAATTTAATTTTTTTCTGGATTTGTTTTGCTTTTATTTTATAATAATCCAATGCAATTATTACATTTTTAATTTTTGGAAGCCCTCTGAGATAATTGTAATCAGATCTAAAATAATCTATGTCCATATACATATACAGCAGTTTGGCCTTTAAAATTGTACTGAGGATGACTTTCAATAAGAACAGTGCTAATGCAGTAAATGTGATAATGCTGTTGAGAAGAATAGAACTGTCTGCATTTTTATATTAAGTGCAGATTGGGAAGCTTAATGAAAACTCACCAATTCAAAATTATGGCTTGTGGCTCCCATAAAATCATATAAAGGACTATACCATAGTTAAAATAATTATTACTAAAGTTCTCATTTTCAGGAAAGGAAACTGAGATAAAGACACTATTGATCATATTCAGTCACAGTGGAGACAAAGCCAGAGACATTATTTTTAATCCTGAGGTTCATGAGAGAAAACCAGTTCCATAATTTGAGCCAAATTTGAAGCAAGCATTAACTAATACTGGTCAGGAGGATTGACTCTGGCCAGGTTGATCTCTAGGTTTCCACAAAATGGCCATGATATGAAGTCACAACATGCCCCCACAGTTGGGCATGCCTGGTGGACCTAGACACTTCCGCCTAGTTATTTCTGGTTCAAAATAGCCATTTCTGGGTCAAAACATCTCGCGTGACTAGGACTCCATGGTTTTGCATGGTTGCATAAACAGCCATGTGATCTACATGCATGTGTGGAGTAACCACACGAGTTCCTGTATGCATGTGCGGCCCACCCTTTATAAGCTGGCACCATTTTGCACAGGTCTCTCTCACTTTCCTCTTGACCATATGTGTTTCCCACAGGCCTGTTCACATCTGTCTCTTTCTCTCCTATCTTAGTAAAAACTCTTCTGTGGATTTGTTGTGTTTCGGGATGTTTCCTCGCAGGGTAAGAGAACCAAATAACTAACAGACCATGCATGCTTTTACAGAGCATTAAAAAGGCAACACCAACTCACTGCATTTCCCATCAGGTCCAATCAAGGGCTAGCACACACCCTGACATATTTCCTGCCTATGTACCTCATGTTAGTTACTTATCGGCGCTCTTACCCTGGAGGAACACGTCCCAAACATGACAAATCCACAGAAGAGCTGTTTATTAATATAGGATAGAAAGAGAATGTGACAGGCCTGTGTGAAGCACACACTTGAGTGAGGAGAGGAGAGAAGAGAAGAGAGACCTGTGCAAAATGGCGCCGGCTTTTTAAAGAGTAGGCCGCACGTGCTTTACGCAACCATGTAAAGCCACAGAGTCCTAGCCACGTGAGATGTTCTGACCTGGAAATGGCTATTTTGAACGGGAAATAATTAGGCAGTCTGCCGGGCAAGCCCAACAGTGTGGACATGTTGTGATTTCCTATCACCTCTACCCACATATGATCAAGCACATCCAGTGCAAATTGATCAAACAAACAGAGGACAATCAGGAACCTATTTTTAACTGTATTAGTTGCAGACAGAACCCTGAAAGGTATATTTGAGAAAAAAAAATTAGAGATACATTTTACAATTGCACATTAATGACTTTGCTTCTGTAAACTTGCTTGCGTTAGACCCTGACCCATCTCCTCCCTGGAAATAAGTATAAAGTTTCAGAGTCCAGATGCCAACCTTGGGACAAGGTCTGGAATTATAGATAAAAAAATAATAGTAAGTCTCTGTTTAAAAATTCCCCAAATGGGACCCAAGATAAGGACCATCTGGCAAGTCCAGCAAACTAGGTCAAATGTCAGCCAATCACAAGCCTGTAACTATGGGAACTCCCCTACAGAGTAACTGCTCCCCCTAGATCTCCCCTGAGCCAACCAGTTTACGATGGGTGTTACAAAATTTCCCGCGTAACAAAATGATTGCTGAAATATATGATGATTTTTAAATTGGGCCAAACCCGGGACACCTGGTATCTTATGCTAATTTTGTAGTTTCTGCCTTTAAAAATGCTTGTAACTGCTGCTCGGGGCTCTCTGACTGACCAGAGCAGAGAGCCCGCTTGCTCCAGCGCTGAATACATTTATTTTGCTCTTTGCATCTGCTGGTTTGGAATCTTGGTTTCTGGGGTGCCCTCCCACAGGCGAAAGTATCCCAGGGGTTTGGGGTCTTTCAATGTTTCCTGTTTTAGTCTCACAATTATCCTATAGAGTTTAATCCTCTAGGAGTTTCTGGCCCTCAAATACATTAGTTGCTTAGGAAACCAAGTAACAGAAAGAGAGGTCCTTGCTTCCAGCACACATTTGCTATTGATGGTGGTGAGTACATTTGGCTTTAACAAATGTGACTGCCACCAGCCACTGCTGGATAGGGCTCAATGGATAAATTGCTTGCTTCACACTGTAAACAAGAACCAAGTTCAAATCTCTAAAACTCAAGTAGAGACAAGTGCATTATGGTGTGTGTGTGTGTGTGTGTGTGTGTTTAATCCCAGCAGTACACCTCAGTTGAAATGAGAGTTTTTAAGATTGGAGAATATCAAAAAGCTTGCAGGCCAGCTAGCCTGAAATACACAACAGAAAACAAAAAGTGACTGTGTTAAATAAGACTAAAGCAAAGGACTAACAATGGATTTGTCATCTGACCACAACATGTATGCTTTGGCATGCATGCCAATCATAACTGAACATGAGTACAGAGGGCAGGTGGAGTTGTTTTTTATTCCTAAAACTAGAGACATTAAAAGAACAGGAATCATTTCCCCCTAACTATTTCTGGGACTTTACATCACACACTAAAGTGTGAAAGCCACTGTACATCCTGGCTCCAAGTCTTGTTTATGGGCATTGAGTGTCAGAGTCAAACAAGAATGTGCTGAGTCAACTTTAAAATGAAAACAACTGTTTAATAACATCAAAGAAGCTGAGAACCTGGGAATTACTTAGTCCCCCGAGGCTAGGTGCCTCAACAATAGGAATAATGGTTATTCTCATGGGGGTGGGGGGCATGGTAAGGATGACAACCTGTAGTTAAATCCACAAGGCTTTGCAGTTTGGCTCCGGGAGCAAGGAAGTTTTCTATATAGCTGCTGGCCCCATCTGCTGTGGGGGAGTGGGGAGCTGGCCCTATTGTCAACAGGAAGCAGCAGCAAAAAACAAAAACAGGGCAACTCCACTCTGTGACAAGGAGCTGAAGAGATCAAAGGGACATTCCTTCCAAAATTCCCCTTTTATCTGAACAAAACATACTGCCAACAACTGGGATGGGCCTTCCCACATAAAAGACAACCAGAACACTTCTTTATATAAGGTGCTAATTTGTGGCAAGTTGACACTAAAAAAAACTGTAGTACCTTTCTATGGATCCCTGAGGGTTTTCCCATTGTACAAGCCCAGCCAGAGGCTTTCTACTCACTGGAGATTCTAAACAGTGGTCAGCAAGGCTCACATTCCTTTTGCCAACAGGGCTCAACCTGTATAACCACAAATTCAAGTAAAAGAAAAACGAAAGAATTCCAGTGAATTGTCAGGCAATTCGGATTTGGGTAAGCTTGTGCTTCACTCCACAAGTAGAACAAAGAGAATCTTATCCCACATGTTCGTCCCACTTTTCTTCTCTACAGTTGTAACAATGTCTACATCAGAATTGAAAAGAACAGAAGAAATATTTCCTGGTGACAACAAAAGCATCCATTGAGAATTTTGTAAAAGATTATAAAACTGGCTTTATGACTGCTCAGATGTTCCACCCGTTATAAACATTCTTCTTGTTTAAGAGTTTGACACGATTTCTGTGTTGGCAGATGTTTCTTTTGGTTTTTGTTCCAATCATGTCAGAGTTTGATTTAACTAAAATCTGTTGCGATGTGTGACTGGCAGTCAAATTGCAATCTGTGGCAATGGGACTGCAGATGTGAACTGTTGTTGTGGGTGCTACTGTTTTTAGAGGGTACTCCCTTGAGAATCTGCTCTGGGGGGCTGAAACACTGGCTGCAAGGCAAGTGAGAAAACCAGATTAAAGAATACAGAAATTTACAGAATCCAACATAGTGGGAAAAGGTTCTCAACCTGTGGAGAGTGGCCCCTTTGGGGTTCCAGCAACCCTTTCACAGGGGCTGCCTAACTCTATTGGAAAACACAGATGTTAACATTCTGATTCATAACAGTAGCAAAATTACAGTTATAAAGTAGTAATGAAAATAATTTTATGATTGGGTCACTACAACATGCGGAACCAGAGCATTAGGAAGGTTGAGAGCCACTGGACTCTAAATTGGAGGGTCACTGTAAACTGGGACAGATATCTTAGTGTTGGAAGGTCATGTAACAAATGGGGAAGTTTCTGTGTTGTAAGAAAGGAACAGATATATGATATAATCAGATTTAGATGAAAAACCTTCCTCTTTCATTTGTCTAACTTTTAATTTTAACGATTTTATTTCACCATTCTGAGTCTCAATTATATCAATGTGTGCATGTGTGTATGTGTGTATGCATGTGTTTGTTATACAGACATGTGTGTACAGATACATATCTATGCAGTCATGCAAATCCATAGATACTGAGGAAGAAATCAATTATGCTTTTCTTCTCTCACACACTTATTCCTTTGAGCCAGGGTCTTTCCCTGAACCTGGAGCTGGCTATTCCAGCTAGGCTGGTAGCCAGATATTCCAGAAATCCTCCTATCTCTGCTGCCCACAGCATTGTGATTATAAGTATAAGTAAGACGAGCATATTACATGGGTGGTGGGATCTGAACTTGGTCCTCATGGTTGTGTAACAAGAGCTCTTAACCACTGAGGTATGTCTGCATTCCCATCAGTCCTCTCATTTTACAATTGCAAAAACACATCTGCCTCAAAGGCAAAGGAATGGTGAAAAGGCAATTTCCTGAATAGCCTGTATTTACTCTTCAGTATAAGTCCTATTGATTGTTGTGGTCATGGAGGAACCTAACATGGACAGAATTACATACTGATATCCAGGAATTGTGGAAAAATAAATACAAAGTTCAAGGGTTAGGAAGACAGCTCACTTCGAAAAGTACTTACTATGCGAGATAAGAATCTGAGTTCAACCCTGTAACAAACTTAAAAACAAAGTCATGATTAGTGTAATGAAACACACTTGTAGGAAAGTGCTGGGGTAGCAGAAACACGGTGATCCCTGGGGCTCCCTGTCAGGCCTTCCTAGCCTACTTGGTGAGTTCCAAGTCAAAGAGAGATGCTGCCTCAAAAATTAAATAAACACACAATAATTAAAAAACAAGGTGAGTTTTGTTTGAGGAATGATAGCCAGGGTTATCTCATAGTCCCCCAAACAATCAAAATATCAGAAGCCCACCTGCACACACACATACACTCAAGCAGAAAGAATAAACCAGGGACAGAGTGTTTTGACTGACAACATCACTAATGAAACTATCTGTAGAGTATCAGCTCATTTATGTCCCTTGTCACATACAGGTTATAAACTCAATAAGAAAGTGAGTATGCGTACCAGTGATTCTAATGCTACTGAGGGAGAAGGGATATGCACATCTTCTTGGAACTTGGGGATAGTAAACCTTGACATTAAGAGTAAGGTGAGGTGAACCTTCCTGCCTTTGTTAATCTTCTCAGCATTCATACGCTCATTTGGTCACTAATATTTGCAGCATAACAGCAGTAATAAAATGATAAACAGCAAAAGTTCCCCAAAGTGTAAAAGGACAGAACAAATGATAATGATAAAATGTACATAATCACCAGGGGATGGTAGCATATAACCTTAATCTCAGTACTCAAGAGACAGAGGCAGGCAGATCTCTATGAGTTCAAGGACAACATGGTCTACAAAGTGAGTTCTAGGACAGTCAGAGCTGTTATACAGAGAAACCCTGTCTCAAAAAAGATGTGTATAATCCACACCATGTACATATTAACTGAGACAGTATTCAATAAATATCAATGAAAGAGAAATCAAGCTAAGAATGGGGAAATCTTGAGCTAAATATTAATAGTGGAGAGAGAAAAGAAAAAAATAATGTATCTTGAATAATTATTCTAATTGAGATACCATGTCAGGCACTTGAAAGGTACCAAGTTTGTTCTGTTCAGTACCAATCACCTTGGGATCAATAGTTCTCAGTTAAGAAAAGAGTGGCTTCATCATCACAGGTCAGTTGGTTACAGAGTCATGGTGAACACTGATCAAGCCTATGAGCTTCACTCTCCCTGGTTGACTTAATTTGACACAAATGTTTTTTTCTGGGATAGAAGGTAACTTTAACATATTTCATGAGAGATCTAATTAAGAAACCAATCCAGGATCTGAGTTGGCATTTCTGGAGTGATCTTCTGAGCTCAGAGAAGAAGATTAAAGAGAAAAAACATAATGTACAGAAAGCTACAGTTCTGGAAACATTCCTTTAAGATAATGTGTTCTCAACCTAATAGTAAGGTATTAGATCAAAACATAAGTCCCTCAACTGTAATGAGACTCTTTTCAGTGAAACTTTTAAAGGGTCTTTGGCACAAGATAGAACTCTAAGAACTCTACATCACATCATTCTACATTGTACTATCTTCTACTATCCATGTGTTTAATAGAAAATTATATTTTCATTGACACTTTAAAGATTCCCCATTCACTACCACAATATGTAATTTCTTTATATCCTGTTATAAGCTTGGTAAATTCACTACTTGGTAATTCACTACTACAAAAATAGTAATGAATTAAAAGTTACCTGAAATGATTACTATAATAAAATACAATAATTTTTAGGTGATGAGAACATTAGAAAACATAATGTGAGGTCTAAAATTACTCAACAACTGCTTTAAGAGACAGCTAGACTACCCTACGATACCCTTAGGAAAGACTACAAGATTTTTGGGATAAAAGATACTCTGTAGTAGATTTTTTTTATAGAGTCTATTTTCCCCTAGCATTCTTGATTTGAAAAAGAAAGGAAAATTTCTTAAAATACCAACGTAATATTACATATTTGCTTTTCATTTTATAGCTTTTATAATATAAAAGTATAAAGCCTGTGAATGAAATTCTCATTAAAAATGTCTCATATAGTTAAAGAAGCTTCCTCCAATGTTATCTCTTCAGACTTTGAAAATAAAACCTCAACTATTTTTAAGATTAAGACTATGATGGAACTTTCAAATATTCATTCTTCTCTTTGAATGTAATTGTATAAGTTTGATATTTCCATAAGATGGTGTATACAGCCCAGCTCCTATTGGTTGAAAGAATAAAAGGGAAGCATGATTATTTAAGAATAATGATTCTAAGTACTGTGGCTTTAGTGTCAAAGAAAAGAAACAAGAAACTACAGCCTATGGTTGTGAGCTGTTGAGTGCTAATGTAAAGAGGTTATTAAAGATTATAGCTCCACAAAAAGGTGAGGTTAACCATACTGGTTAACCAGAGTCTATAAACTTAGAGCTTTAGCCTAAATCTTACAGCCTTCCTTGTCTTTGAGATTTACTAAAAACATTTTTATGGAAAATAGAACTATCATAGAAACTTCAGACATATATTAAATATTATTGATAATGTTTGCAAAGACATGTTGAAAGTAACCATTATATGTCGGTATCCAACTTTTAGAATCTCTATTATAGACTTCATGGCAAACATGTTGAAGTAGGAAGTGAATTGTTATTTACAAAACTCAAGCTGGGGTGGAGAGATTTTACTGGAGTATAGCATTGGGTCCAATGAAATAAAAATAGCCATAAAAGAAGTGGTGAACACTAAAACTGAGAGTTCATGAGGATGATACTGAAGACAGTCATGGGGAAGAGTAGATTGGCTAATAAAAATAGAGGACATTGGCCATGAGCCACAGATGGAAGGTGGTATATAGAAATGGAAAAAGTACAGGAAACAGTATCTTAACTAGAATTTCCCTGCTAGAATACTGTCAAGATTGCTTAGTGAGAAGAAGTCTAATTTCTGAATACAAGAAAGCAAAGAACAGAAATTTGTCTTGATTTAAGCCACAAAGTTCATGCAAGTTTTATACTATCAATAAGATAAGAATATTTTTTTTTTATTTTTCTGCTTCTCTAATGAAGAACCAAAAATATGAAGATTGTCTATAAACCTGGCATTAGAGACAGGAGAGTTGGCTGTGCCAAAAAAAAACTGAATTTACAAACATCAATTCTATCCCCAGAATCCAGGTTAAAGAACTGGATATAAGAGTAGGGACTCATAATCTCTACACTGAGAAGATAGAGACAGACAGATGCTGGGACCTCACTGGTCAGGCAAGTTCGACTACTCAGCCAGTTTTAAGCAAAGTGAGGGACCCTGCCTCAAAAAAAGAAAAGCAGTGAACAGTGTCTTGGGAATAATAAACAAGACTGTCTTTTGGCCTCTATACGGTACATACATGTACAGATAAAGGCACATATGAATATAAATATGTGCACACATGAACATGGACATACTTGTATGTACACACAGAGACTCAAGACAAATTTTGAGTTGGAATGAGGCCAAGAAGTTCTTGATAATTCTGGTAGGAAAATCCTTCATTGGTGTGAACAGATGTGACTGGAAATATCAATAACAGGGATTCTGGTTGGTGAGGGCTCAAAAATGATAAAGAAGAATCGAGGCTTAGAAAACAAATTTTTCAAATAAGACAATGGCTCAGAGAATTTCACACAGAGACTATTTGTCAAAAGAGATACATTAAAAGCATTTTTGATGAGGGCTCAAACAAAATGAAGGTGTTATGGCCTATTGGATAAAAGATTACCCTAGTTATAGAAAGCTTAGCAAAACTATGTGAATCAAAATTTATAAGGATAAAATTTGACATTCAGCAGAGATTTCAAAGTGAAACGTTATATTCTGGTTGCTTCCTGCAAGATGTAGGAAAATGTGAGAAGAAAGAAACACATTGAGATAAGAACTGTTAAGTAAATGGAGTCTGATATTGATGGCTTGAAAATTAGTAGTATTCACATCCCAGGTTCATTACAAAACGTAGATTCACTTTCAGGAAGCATGCTTTATGAAAAGATCCAAGGATATGGTTTCTCAAGCTTTGCTAATTTAAAGTTTTAAGAAATCTTTTTCTGTGAAACTTCTGTGAAGAAAATGAACAAATGAGATACACACTGAGGATATTTTCAAATGCCGTATTTACAAAGATAGGACATAGATAACAGAAATAATTTCAAAACTCAATTATATAGAGACAGAAAACTCAACAATTTAATCCAAAGTATAGCAAATAGCACAAACACGTTTTAATAGGAAGAATATACAGATGGTAAAGAAACTCATGGTAAGAAGTTCACTGATCTCTAAGAAAAAGATTGCAAGCCCATTGAGGTATTACTGTATTCATCAAATCAAAAGACAAAATGAACAAAAGATTCTCTTTACAGTGCTGTGGTGGTTAGAATGAGAAAGACCCCCACAGTCTCACGTGTTTGAGGAATGAATCAGTCCCCATTTGGTAGAACTGTTTAAGAAGGATTAGGGGGTGTGGCCTGCTTGGAGGAGGTGTGCCAATAGGAGCAGCCCTGTGGTTTCAAAAGACTTCTCTGCTTCCCAGTGTTCTTTCTACCTCCCGCTTGTAGACATGAGCTCCCAGCTGTGGCTGCAGCCAACTACTGCCATGTCTCCACCTTACTTTCATAAGCTAACTCTCTGGGACTGTTGACCTAATAAAACCCTGTCTTTTGTAAGTTCCCCTGGTCACGGTATTCTATCATAGCAATAGAAATGTAACTAAGATAGGAAGTAGAATATAGCTGTAGAAGACCTGACCATGTGACTTTTTGGAGGCATGTGGAAGACTGAGATATTGGACTAGAAAAGCATTTGAACACTACAAGTAGAGCTTACTGGAGCATCGTAGTAGAAGCTTGGAAGACACTAGTGCTTAAAGAAATGTAGAGTGTGGTCGCCTACCTCAAGAGGTTTCAGCAGGAAAACACATTAGCCACTAGGATAGTCTAGTGATATTTTGGAAAAGAATATGACTGTTTTTACATTTATCCTAAGAACTTTCCCGAGGCTAAATTTAAAAGTAATGGACTAATTACAAGACTGCCTAATATTGACTATATCACTAGATTATTGGTAATATTTTTTCTTCTTTTTTTCCTTTTTTGAAATTATAGTATAATTACACCATTCCTCTTTCTCTTTCATCTTTCCAAACTCTCATGCATAATACCTTCCTTGCTTTCTTTCAAAATTGTGACCCCTTTTTCTTTCAATTATTGATGTTAGCAGCATGTGTATATGTGTCTATATGTTTTATTACTAAATACATAAATACAATATGCTCAGTTTGTACAATATTAATTGTATGCATATGTTTTCAGGGCAAAAATTTAGTATTGGGTATTCAAGTGGCATGCTCTTCACTGGGGAAGACACTTTCTCCCACTCTCTGCATTCATTTGTTGATTTTAGATCTTTGTGTGGCTTTGAATGAAGCCTTGTGATGTTTCCTACAAACATGTTAGGATGTCAATTGGTGTCATCCTTGTTCAGGTCATTTTTAGGTAGTCACATTGGTTTGACTTTAGGGGAGTAGCTTCTGATGTTTTGAGGAGACACAGTCTCACAGCAAACTTCCAGTTCATTTGATTCTTACAGCCTTCCCAATACCTCTTTCATAATGATTGCTGAGTCTTAGGTGCAGGAGTTGTGTCTGAACTCCAAAAGTGAAATTTGATTGGTTGTGGATTTCTTTAGTGGTAATCATCTGTTGCAAAGATAAGTCTCTTTGAAAAAGAATAGGGAAATTATTTATCTGTGGGTAAAAGAACAAATATTTGGAATGTAGTTATGGGTTATGGTAATTTAGTGAAGTGGTGGTTATAAATTTTTCTCTAAAATTCATGACTTCTCTAGGCCTAGGTAGTTTGCTAGGTTTTTGGTACTAGGCATGATTTCCTTCTAGTTGAGTGGTCATTAAGTACAATTAGAAGGATGCTGAAAAATGTCAAAGCATTCATGTCACTGGTGCATCCTTGGGATTATTATACCATCCTTGTCTTTGTGACTCATAGGAATCATAGCTATATAGGACTAGTGTTTGCCTTCCTCCTTTGGGAACTTGCATGAAGCCTACTGGTACCATGAAAGCTAGCAAACTGAGATAAATTCATGCCAGTTCAAGATCAAGGGACTTTGAGCCCTGTGTCTGAAGGACATGATGTCTTCAGCAATAGGGACTTACCATCTACTTCTTGAGGGGGTGGGCCACCAAGGATCATGGCAATAGCCAATGTTTAGAGTGTTGATTGGACAACCCTGACTAACAACTCAAAAGAGAGTTTCTCATACCTGGGATAAGAGTTTTGTTTGATGGCCTTTGGTTCTTGGAGGGAGAATTGTTATCCCAGATGAGAAAAGTTTATTAAAACTGTTTATATACATTTATACATGGACTTACATGCAATTTAAATATTTTTAGCATGGTAGTTAATAGCATAATTACTTATAAATTCCTCAGATACTTTTCTAATATTTTACATTCATCCCTCTTTCTCGTATATTTATCTCCTTCTCCATCCTTTATTATAGCCCACTCCTCGTTTTGCATGTCCCACACTAAATCACTTATATCTTGTTATTTCCCTCTTTATTATTCCCTCCAACCTTTCTTGACCCAAGAAATAGTCCTTTTTTGCTTTTCTGGTTTCTTCATTTATTCCAGGCTACCCATTCACTTCTAAAGATTTTGAACTAGGACTCACAGATGAGAGTGATCATGCAATGTTTATCTCTCTGGGTCTGTGTTACCTCATTTAATATGATCTTTGCTAGTTCCAGCTATTTGCCTGCAAATTTCATGATTTAATTTTGCTTTACTGCTGAATAATATTTCATATATGCACCACATTTTAATTATCCAATCATCAGTTGAAGAACTTTTAGGTTGTTTCCATTTCCTCACTACTATGAACAGTACAGCAAAGAAAGTGGCTGAACAAGAATCTGTGGAATGCAATATCAAATCCTTTGCGTATATGAAAGGAATGGTATAGATGGATCATATTGTTGATTTAGCTTTAGCCAAATTCCATACACAGTGAAAAAGGACTTTCCTTTTCCTCACATCTCCACCAGTATATGTTTTCAGTTGTATTGTTGATCTTTGCCATTTTGACTAGGATAAGATGGATTCTCAATGTTTTGATTTGCATTTTTCTAACTGCTAGGAACAACAATTATTTCTAGGTATTTTAAAATTTCTTATTATTTCAATATATATATTGAAGTTACATGTACTCATGTCTGCATCTTTGATTACTGGTCTACATGTCTGTTTTGTTTTGTTTTTTTTGTTTTTCCCAGTTCCATACTATATATAGTCTTCTTTGGAGAATTCAGTGTTAAGGTTCCAGGCCCATTTTTTTCAATGAGTCATTGTTTGTGTTTATTTGTTGACTGTTATTTTGAATTTTTTATATATTCTGGATATTAATCCTCTATCAGATGAGCTGGTAAAGATTCTGCCCTAAATTGTGAGCTTTCTTTTCAACATACTGCTGTAGTGGATAGCCGTCTCAGCATTGGCCTGGAAGTTCCAACCCCCAATGAGGCTTTGGTAATGGTCACGCCCACAAGGCAGGGCGGAGGAGGAAGCAGAAGACCAAGGAGTGGGAGGAGGTTGCTCTCTTGGTTCTGGGACCCTGGACACTGGAGGTAGACCAAGCAGAGTTCTCCAGAGAACACCACCAGACTGACTATACCTTTGCCAGACCGTGTAACCTACCCCTTCATTTGTAAGTTACCCCACAAAATAAACCTCCCTTTTAACTACGTGGAGTGGCCTTAATAATTTCACCAATCTGGCACCCAATGTGGGGCACGAACCCATGACCCTGAGATTAAGAGTCTCATGATCTACCGACTGAGCTAGCCAGGCAAAGAACTGCCCTTGCCTCAACTGCTGACTGTACAAATGCTGTCCTTTCTGGACAAGCAGGACACAAGGAAAGCGACCACTATACTTTGCCAAGACAGGGTAAAATGGTCTTTCAGAATTCCCGCTTCTGAAAATGGTCTGTCAGATACTCTAGGCCTGTGGCCAATTTGAATGCACCAACGATGCTGAGAAACATTAGGTGACTGTCCAGGCTGCTAGCTGTCTCTGTCTACTCTTGCAAGACTCCCAAAAGTTGCTTGCATCCTTCTCCCATTTCTCAGGAATTATTATATTCCTGCTCAGGTCTTTGATGAGGTTGGAGATTAGCAGTTATAGTTACAACTTAGTATATATACATATATAATATCTTAGATAGAATATATTAAGTATTAACCTCAGGTTCTTTAGGATAGGACACCTTTTGAAATGATCTTTGTAACATGCCACCTACCCATGCCCTAGACTTCCCTGGATTATATTATGTGATTTTTGCTTGATATTGTTTGCACTTATTGTAATTCCAACTTATCTAGGTCATTATCCCTCATTACTCCTGGACAATATTTGATAACCATCTCTTTGTATATAGTCTTGTATTAGGTTAGAACTTTCTTATTTATTCAAAAGGGGGAGATGTAGTGGATAGCCATCCCAGCCTTGGCCTGGAAGTTCCAACCCCCATTGAGGCTTCGGTAATGGTCATGCCCACAAGGCAGGGAGGAGGAGGAAGCAGAAGACCAAGGAGCAGGAGGAGGTCACTTTCTTGGTTCTGGGACCCTGGACACTGGTGGTAGACTGAGCAGAGTTCTCCAGAGAACACCACCAGACTGAGCTATACCTTTGCCAGACCCTGCAACCTACCCCTTCATTTGTAAGTTACCCCACAAAATAAACCTCCCTTTTAACTACGTGGAGTGGACTTAATAATTTCACCAATATACTGCTAGACTCTTTAAATGTCCAGAAGCTTTTAAAATGAAGTCCCACTTGTCAATTATTGCCCTTAATTTTTGGTGGTCAAATTCAAGACCTATTCATATTTCCTAAACCTATATCATGCAAGAAGGTACTACCTTTGTTTTCTTCTAGTATTTTGGATGTTTCAGGTTTTATATTCAGATATTTGATCCTTTTGAAGTTTTTTTTTTTTTTTTTTTTTTTTTTTTTTTTTTTGAGCCGAGGACCAAACCCAGGGCCTTGTACTTCCTAGGCAAGCGCTCTACCACTGAGCTAAATCCCCGACCGAGTTAATTTTTGTGCAAGATAATAGATACATACCTCGTTTTATTTTTCTGCATGTGGACACCCAGTTTTCCCAGCACAATTTATAGAAATTATTTATTTTCTCCATTGTATGCTTTTGGCATCTTTGTCAAATAGTACATAGTTGAAACCACATGCACTCATGTTTGTATCTTTGATTTTGTTCTATTGTCTATGTTTGTGATTTCAGTGGGAGTGTTTCAAATTTTTCTTCATTTAGGATGGTTTTGGCTGTGGATTTTTTATATATAGCTTTTATTATGTTGAGGTATATTCTGTCTAGTCTTTCTTTCTCTTAGACTTTATCATGAAGTCATGCTGAATTTTGTCAAAATTGTTTTCTACCATGTGATTTATATCTAAGTCCATATATATGGTTTATTACATTTATTAGCCTGAGTATGGTGAACTATACTGGCCTTTCAGGAATTAAAACCAATTTTGTCATGGTAGGTAATCTTTCTGATATATGTCTATATTCAGTTGCAAGTATTTTATTGAGAGTTTTCAAGTCTATGTTTGTCAAAGATATTGACTTATTGTCTTTTTTGTTGTACCTTTCCTTGCTTTGGGTATGGAGTAATATTAATGTCATTGGAGTTTAGAAGTGCTCTGTTTCTTTTTTTTTTTTTTTTTTTTTTTTTTAGAAATTTAAGAATGATTAGGTGTACCTTCTTTGAATGTCTGATAGAATTCTGCTCTGAGTCCAGCTGGTCCTGAACTTAGGATTGTTAGGTAAAGGTTTTTGTTTGTTTGTTTTAATTACTGTTTCAATGTTCTCATTTGTTATAGATCTGTTCAGGTTGTTGACTTCTTTTTGGTTTTAATTTTGGTAACTGGGCTGAATCTAAGAACTCATTTATTTCTTTTAGGTTTTCCAACTCAATGGTTTTTTAACTATTTTCTTATAGTACTATCAATTCCATAGGTATCAATTGTGATATTTTCCTGTTCATTTCTGATTCTGTTAATTTGAGTTCTCTCTTTCTTTCTTGTGGTTAATTGGGCCAAAGTCATTTATCTTCTCAAAGAGCCAGTTCTTAGATTCATTGATTCTTTTCATTGAGTTTTGTTTGTTTTTCTACTTCACTGATTCCTGCTCTAATATAAATATATATATTTGTTGTTGTTGACTGGGTTTGGACTTGGTTTGTTCTTGGTTTACAATTTTTTTTTTATTTGCACCAGGAAGTCATTTCTTTGATCTTTTCCCCATCAATTTAAATGCAGATACCTAGAGCTATAAATTTCCCTCATAGGACTGCTTTCATTATGTCCTAGAGTTTTTATTGTGTTATGTTTTCATTTTTCTTTAGTTATGGGAATTTTTATTTTCTTCAATGATATTTGGGTATCTGTTCTTCTGTTTGTTCTATATATGGTAAAGACAGAGTAGATTGGGGAGAAGAGAATGTTTTGGCTGGGTCAAGACAAGGGTTTGGATATGAGGTTTGAAGTCAGGTGGATATAAGGGGCTGTGATGGGGTATAGTATGTATATCCTGGCCTAAGGTTGGTATGTGGGGGGGGCAGAATCTAGGATAAGTACAGGGGACAATCAAGAAGATTCATTTGGCTAGAGTCTGAAGAAGGATAAGCAAGGTCTCTATAGGTGTAGAGATTGAATATGACATACAAGGGGCTTGTGGGTCAGAGCAGGCAAAATGGATCTCTAGAAGTCTAGAGGTAGGTTGCAGTATAAGCAAGCACAGCCAGACTAGCCTGGGGCAATAGAAGTAAGGCTTGGGGCTATATCTACGGAGTTTAGGATGGAACATGGAGTGGATGGGAGGATCTGGACTCAATTGATTAGACCCTGGCAAAGGACATACAGGATGAAGAGGTCAAATGTCAGTATTCAATCTTATGCTCATCTACAATGAAAAAAAATCAAGTAAGACAAAATGAATTTATAAAATGTAAAATTTGAAGAAAAAGGGAGCTCCTCCAGAAAAATTAATATTGGAGCCAAAACTTGTGCTGAAATATGTAAAAAGATGAAGGTGAGGCGTAATCTACAATGGAACAAAAGATGGTATTCCCTAATGGCAGTACTCCACTCTTCCAAGATTTTGACTTGCGAGAGAAAAGACCTCAGGAATTTTCAGTTTCAAATTAGCAGCAACAAATCAAAACTGTTGAGAATGTCATTCAAGAGAATCAGGGTTCATACCAGGTTGGTATCTGAACTTGGCAATGATGTTCTGTTGTGCTCAAAGTCTGAATCCCCAGAGGATCACCAAGAGACCGAATCCGATGCTAAAACAAAGAGTCTTTAATCCGAGTTAACTGTGGCCTCTATGCTGAACTAATGTAGCAGCAGAGCAGGAGAGATACCATGAGCAGCACTGGGAGAGGGTTTTTATAGTGGCTAGACAAGGTGGGGGTGGGATGGGTGGGTGGATGTTCTTCTTGGGGAATTCCAAGACTGCCCAGTTACAGACCTGGTATTGGCTCAAGCCCTGATTAGGAGTACCTGGACTGAGCTGAGCTGATTGGTTCTCTGGGTCTAGGGAGTTGCAACATTGTAGCTTCAGCACCTGGAGTTTTCTGTCCAATTCTGATTGGCCCTCCCCAGTGGGATGAGGTGTTAGCGGGGGCAAAAAGTCAGTGGCAGTCAGAAGGGCAGGAACTGGGGGCAAGGTGCTTCCTGCTCAGGCCTTTCTGCTATACCTGCAATTCTGCTAAGGCCTGGTTCTCTCAGTCCATGCACTGATTCTATCTTTAGAGTCATGAAGCATCCAGGAGTAGAGAAATTGTGAAACATTCCTCATCCTTCCAGTTAAAAAGAGCCACTATGACCAGGCGTGTGGCAAGGGATTTCTAATACGGAGGCCTCAGGAGGCCACTGTGTGAATCTGTGAAGGTAAGCCTAAAGTACTCTGGAAACCCCAAGATGTCGGAGATGCCAGACTTTGGGAGAACTACAGACAGGAAGGGGAACCAGCCAAAAGTTAGAAGTATGTTGAAGGGAACAATGCCAGAAGGGCAGAGTCTGCTAAACCTTCTGTCATCAGACATAAAGCTACACAATTTGGAGTTTGTCCTGACAGGTTTCCTTCTTCTTTGGTCTTGTATTCCTCACAATGCTCCCTCCCATTCCTCCATATTGAAATGGTAACATACATACTGTGCCATTATTTGCTGGAATTATGTAATTTGGATTTATATTTTACAGGGGGTTACAGTTAAAATTGATTGCCTTGGGTCTCACAAGAAACACTGGATTTGGGACCTTTAAATACTGTTGAGACTGATAGACTATTGGGACATTTGAACTTGGACTAAATGCATTTTGCATTGTGGTATGACCATGAGCCCATGGGGTCAAGTGAGTGGAATGTGATCATTTGAATAAGAATGCTTCCCATAGACTCATATGCTGAAATACTTGTCCTCAGTCCTAGAATTGTTAGAGAAGTATTTGGAGGTGTGGCATTGGGGATGGACTTCCAGATTTCATATCATAGCACTTATGGTTGTCATTGTGGCCTCTCTGCTTCCTTTTTGTGGATCAGGATGTGAGCTCTCAGCCTTTGTCCCAGTGCCATAACTGCCTGCTTGTTGCCCTACCATAATGGTGATAGGCGTTATTTCTTTGAAACTGTAAGCACCAAACAAACCCTTCTTGTATATGTTGCCTTGGTGATGTTGTTTTATTACAATAGAAAAGTAACTAATACAAATGAATTGTATCCCAAGGTGTTCACAGCATACTATATATTGTCTATAAGTTGAGAAAGCATTTAATACACTCAAACTAGTGTGTTTATATGTCAATAAACTCACTGCACCTTTTACATAGTCTGTAACTTGACAATACTTTCAATATATCCAAACTAAGAAGCATTATAGCTTATGTTAGAACTTTAATTGTGTTCAAAACAGACTAGCCTACAGTCGGGTAAAAGCATATTTTATAATAAGGCGTTGACTATTTCATATTTTTTCATATTGTGTACTTCAATTAACAAAAATATCATAAGCTATATAGATATGCATTTATAAGTTTATAAACTGAAATTCTAAGTTGAAATATTATAAGTTTAAGGAATGTATTGAGGTGGTGATGTTTTGTTTTTTTTTTTCAGTAAGTAAAAACTTTGTAAATCAAAACTTCTAAAATTGGTTTCCTTTTTATTTTAGACTGGACCTTATGTGGTTCCATCTTACCATGAACCCATTGTACAGCCAAGGTCATTGACTATCTCATCTTCCTGTCTGCACCCACTGAGTGCTGAAATTGCAGGATTTCACAAACATGCCAGGTAAATGTGATGATAGAAATCAAACTCAACTTTGTGTGAACTAGAAAATAATTCTACCAACTCAGATATATCCCCAACCTCATAAATTAAAAAGTTGTCATTTATTTATTTATTTATTTGTTTGTTTGTTTGTTTGTTTTACATCCCAACTGCAGTTTCACTTCCATTCTGTCTTTCTGTCCTTCCCCACAACCCTCCCCAATCAACTCGTCCTCTGTTTCTGCTCAGAAAGGGGCATGCCTCTCATGGGCAGCAATGGAAGAGCCACAGGTGGGGAGGACTGCAGTGAAACAGCATCTTGATATTTCTGTCTCCCTCAGACAAAGGGCTCTGAGGCTGACTAGCCTCCCTTCTGACAGTTTAAGTAGCCTCTGTTAGCGGCATTCCTACTGCAAGCTGGTCTTTGTCATAGAGAAAAAACGCTTTGTGCAGTTTCCAGCACGACAGCTTTGCTCAGCATGTGTTTCAAAGTGATTACTTTGTCCTTTTGCTACGCAAGTCACTAGGAGTGTTTTCATTTCTGATCTTCACCACATGAAATGCACTGATGGGATAGATGGAGAAACTCATGAAAATGTAGCCTTTTTGCTATATATTTGGAATATAAATTTTAAAACTGACTAAAGGAAAAGCTAAGAATGTCATCTGGTAATGTCAAATCCTAGATCAGAGTTTTCTCCACCTTGCCATAATCCATCTAACCGATAGCTCCATCAATGTGTGTTTTTTAAATGTTTTGATGTGTGGATTTATATGTATATGATTGTGTGTGTGTGTGTGTGTGTGTGTGTGAGAGAGAGAGAGAGAGAGAGAGAGAGAGAGAGAGAGAGAGAGAGAGAGAGAGAGGTTGTATGATGAATGTGCCCATACATGAGGAGGGTGCACACAGAGTTTGTGTGAAGGTCAGTGGGTGATTTCATGTGTTTATCCTCACCTTCTACCTTTTTCAAAGAGGGCCTTTTGTTATTTACAGCTGTGCTGAATACCCCAGACTAGGTGACCCATATGATTCCATGGATTCTTTTCTGTCCAATTCTAAGAACACTGGGATTACAGACATATGCAACTGTACCCTACATTACATAGGTTCTTTTTATTCAAACTCAGGCCCTCATACTTGCATGATGTTCATTTCACCATTGAATGATCTACTGAGTCCTTGTTTTGTTTATTAACTATAAAATTCATGGAAATATTTCCATGATGAAAGATTTCATCTATAAAATTAAATCTTAAGTTCCTGGATCACAGTCCCTCACATTTGGCCTAGAATAGGTAATATTTTATTCCCTTTGAGTTAAGTATATTTTGCCTTGGCATAATTTTTTATGACTCATCCTCTCTTTCTGTTGTATCTCAAAGTATTCCATCCCATCTCTGGCATCTTTCTGAATCAGTAGACAACATTCTGTCATTTGAACCTGTTCATTCAGTAGCATCACATATGGGTACTATTGTGTTCCCTTAAAAATTAAAACTTTTCAAAACTTAATTTATGTGCATGAGTAGGGTGGGGATGGCAGGGGAGAATGAATGTCATGGTACTCCTATGGAGGTCAGAGCACACACACCTTTGCAGGTTGTCTATCTCCTTCTATCATGAGGGTCCTAAAGTTCAAACTCAGGACCCCAGTCTTCAAGCTAAGCTCTGTTACCCACTTTACCATCTCTCCAGCATATGTTATATTTCTTTTATCCTCTCATAATACAATTGATATCCAATATAATTAAATGTATATAATATTTCATGAATGAATTAAAGTTTAATACAACATTTACAAAGTATGAGCACTAATGATCATCTATCTTTGTATGGTATTATACAATAAAAATATATTTGATGTTTCCTAATGTGTTGCAAAAAATGGCCTCTCAGGAAGAAGTAGTGTCTATCCAAAAAAAAGGACAAAAAGAGTTTTTCCAGACTTGGTGGTTGGTTACACAACTTCTACATGAACCTGATGAATAACTCCTGGGCACTAAGCAAGACATGGTGAATTCAGTTGGCCAAAGTATATTACATAAAGCATCTGAAAGAAAAACAAGAAACAGCACTTATATGAGAGTGGTATTTCATTGACAGCTAAAGCCACATACAAACCCATTTATCACAGCAAAACGCAATGCCATTTTTACACGCTTTCCTTATTGAGTGTTAATCTGATGGTCATTGGAAAGAACATGAGAGATTGATTGAAGTTTGAGGTGTGATATAAGAGCAAATTCTCCAAAATGACAGAGGTGGATAACTTAATGTTGACTTCAGCCCATAATTCATCTATGATGAATATTTTTTATTGACTCTTTTCAACTTTAGGTGTTTTATAAATACAAATTTTAGTTTAGAACTCAATGCTTAGAAAACGATGCTTGGGAACAGCTTATTAAACACTAGCAAAATTTTTTTCAGACAACAGGAAGGGCAAATAGCCTGGAATCTTGGCTGATGTTAAGTAGTAGCAGCTGATGCAGCAGTAGCTCCTAAGTTGATGTTAAGGGGTAGCTGAAGTCTATCACATCATGTAATTTTACATCCGCCCATTTTTATTTGTGAGTGTGTGTGTGTGTATTACAGAAACGTTGATTTTGTCATTAGTTTCTACTCTTCAGTTCTCTGTGACCCAGGGCTAGGGCTTTAGCTCAGAGGTAAAGAAAGCATAAACTGCTTTCGCATAAGACCTGAGCTTATTTCCCAGCATCCACAGCAGACAGCTCACAACCACTTGTAAGTTGACTGCCAGATCAGATGCTCTTTTCTGGCCTCTGTAGGTGCCAACACTAATGTGTAAAAACACTCACACAAATACACACACAAACACTAAAAAAAAAACAACTGAACTCAATCTTTAAAAAATATTTCAGTGAGTTTAATAGGAGAGGAACATTTTATTACTATTTAGTATCACTTATCATAACACCTTTTTTCCATAGGCATTTTAATGTTTGACTAACTTGTTATAGAGACAAAGCTGAGTTGGTTATAAGTTTGTATTAATATTCTCTAAATAGGTCCTTTGTCAAGAAGTAAAAGGCATCTCCAAGACAATAATAAATACTTATAACAAAAAGAAATAAATCAGAATAGAACAAAACTAACAGAAGAAAGGCACAAGAAACAGATAGAGACTCAGAGACACTCATCTACAATTCAGGAACCTTATAAAAATCACAAAACTAGGGGTTGGGGATTTAGCTCAGTGGTAGAGCACTTGCCTAGCAAGTACAAGGCCCTGGTTTTGGTCCTCAGCTCCTAAAAAAAAAATCACAAACTGGACCCATACACACACACATACACCCACACACTCACACACACACACACACACACACACACACACACACACACACACACATCAGATTTCTTTATCAGTGGCGAAATACCCATAACAGTCAACTCAAAACTAAACAACAAAAAAGAGGCAGAGTTAATTCTGTTTGGCTATGTTGTCCTCAGGCTCCTGCTGGCACAGAACATTATATCAAGAAGCTTATGGGGGTAGCGACCATACTCACCCCACGGAACCCAGAAAGCAAAGAGAGAGAAAGGGATCTGGCCCACAGTGTCATCTCTAAGGGCAAGAAGTTAGTATTCTCCTAATATTAAAAAGATAAAAATGGGCTGGAGGGATAGCTCAGCCTTTAAATGCTAGGCTCACAACCAAAAATATAACAGATAAAAGCACAGGAAAATGAAAATTATAATCCAAATGTGAAAACCTCCAGGACATTTTGGCAAACAAAATTTAATAGCACAATAAAGGAAGCATACACCATAAACAAGTGAATTTTCTACTAGAATGCAAGGATGGTTCAATACACCACTATGTTCATCTATATATAGTGTATCCTATATCCCCTAACACTACATTAACTACAAAATTAATTCAAATTAGTTTAAATACAAAAATCTCTCGTTCTTGAAGTGTGGAGAAGCTGTGATCTATAAATTCAGACATTGTTCTCCTGATACATGACTTGTCCTGGTTCAGAAAGATCATGATGGGTGTCAATTATATATTTTTCCCCTCACAGACTCTGTCTCCATATCTTAAGGAAAAGCCATTTCTTACTGTTTCCCTACCCATCACTTTTGCAGTAGTAAAACATATTCTGCTGTCAGACAATAATATAACCAAAAGCAATAAAGATAATTACAGTGGGCAGACAATATTTGCTTACAGTGATAACTTCCCCACACTTATTAAATATACCTAAATATGAGCAACTTGTACCAATTTATTATCTACATTTCTTCTCATAAGGAGGAAGAGCTAAACTAGTAGGCAATTTTGGAGTGGTTATTTTCAAGTCAATCTCTTATTTTATTTCTTAATAATAAAGTTAGTGTCTCATCTGGGATAATAATAAAGAAGAAGGCTGATCACCTAGCAAGGAAGACACAAAATGAGTGACATTTGGAAAATGCTAAGAGTATAAAAAGGGTAATGCTTTTTCCTGAGATTAATGAAACAATAGAATGATGCAGTCATTTGCCCTTAAGTACTCCTACTAAATATTTGTAACATACAGAATGATTTTATATTGAATGCTTTATTCAGGCAGGTGTGTTGTGAAGGAAGGAAGGAAAAAAAAAAACAACAAAAACAAAACCTTGTCCTAATAAGTTACTAGGAAGTGTTTGTACAGGAAACTCTGTAAGAGCAGGGTGCTGTCAGGAAGTACTCACTACTGTATAAATCTCAAGTAGTTTTTAAACAATCAAATCTTGAAATAAATAATATATCTTTCCCTTGGGTAAAAGTAGACTTGGACCCAAAGTTTTTGATGGCATCTCTAATTCATGCTTCTTTCTACACGTTGGATTTATTTTTTACACTATAGAATTATGTTCTTAACCATTCACTTCAGGAAATTGAGATCTTTCTTCTCAAGTTCTGAATTGTCAGAGATCGATTGACTGTCCCTATTCCTGATGAACAATTATGGAAAGGATTATCTGATTGGAATTTATTGGGCTGTGTGTGATATTCTAAATCAATAGTTTGCATTATTAGTATAATAGCGTTACATGATAAGATGCATTTCCAAGTAGATCAGGTTATTAGATTCAAGTACAGAGTGTGCCCTTGAGCAGTGGGTCTATGATTCTCACAATAAATGAGGCACCATCATCCTATAAAAGAAATTTTCAATAAATTATATGTCCTAATAGTTCTGGTTTTGTAGGAAATATGTGAGGGAGAAAGACTTGAAAAGAACTTTCAAAATACCTAGGAAATACAATGGAGTCAGACCTTCAGGCACACTGAGAGTTGTTTAAGTTCCTCAGACACATGGTTCTCTTCTAACCTCTTCAGGTATTGTTGTACCACTTTTTGCTGATATGTATGCCAGTGACCAATCTTAATGCATTCTGTTTATCTCTTGTGTGGTCTGATAATCTGGGACCTGTTGAAAACAGAATGTATCTATACTGCTTACATAGATTGCATAGATCTCTAATGCCCCCCTTAGTGCCCAGCCACATAGAATAGCTGGTACTCACATATTGTCTAGTACTTTAATAATTGTCTGGCACATTTATTATAATTTACTGATGAATTAATTTTCCTCCATTTTTAGTACAGTGCATAGAGCATGATAAGTGCTAGTCATGTCTATACTATACTGAGGAAATAGTTAAAAAGTTAGAAAAAATTTATGTATGCTGATAAATTTAGTGAATTAATCAGCTGAGGTGTCTTCATTGTAGGTAGTAAAGGATAATACGTATTCACCAAAACAACTGAACTGCAGTGTTAAAATCCTTGCCACACAAGCATGAGGACCTGTGTTCAAATCCCCAGAACACATTTAAACAGGATGATGTAGTGCACATCTGCAATTCACTATTTCTGCTGTGAAATGGGAGAGAGAGACAGGAGAATCACTGGAAGCTTGTGATCAGCTAACCTGGACTACTCAGTGGAAAACAAGAAGTGACCCCTTCTTTAAAAATGTGGAAACTGAAGACTGACAAACAGGGTTATCTTCTGGTATATAAATGCCATGGCATAATCACCTGCACTCAAATACACAAATGTGCATTTATACACAAATATGCACCACACACACACACACACACACACACACACACACACACACAGAGAGAGAGAGAGAGAGAGAGACAGAGACAGAGACAGAGAAAGAGAAAGAGAGAGAGACAGAGAGAGAGAGACAGAGACACAGAGAGACAGAGACACAGAGAGAGAGACGGAGAGAGAAATTTCCAACAAAACCAGTACTGATCTAAGATCAGAGATCCACTTTCACTCACTGAGTGTTGCAGGTGCTCCCAAAGCACTCACACCCACATGAGCTTTGGTTGCCTCCTCCTCAAGGTAGCTTTAAGTGAATTAAACCTGGAAGACTCCTGGGTCCTCCAGATACCCAGTGCTTTTGGTTCCATCATAATGGCAGCATCAGGACTAACCAGTGTGAAGGTTACATGAGGAGAACTGAAATAAAATGCTGCCTCTGTGATAGTCTGCCTCAGCTTAGTGTTACTGTAAGGGTTTTTGGTCCTCTGTGCCTGGTGTAACCCACAGTCTTTTTGAGCCATCAAACCAATTGAATGGAGTTATGTAGTGGAAAGTTTTCAAAGGAGAGTTTCACTCACATTTAAAAAGTCATATTACTGCCGCTTCCTCTGCTTAGCCTTGGGAAAAGAAAAAAATCATATTTCAATATCTAAGTGCTACAAAAGCATACCATGAACTTTTTCTCTGAACCGGTTCATAAAACTGAATTTCTAGCTGTGGATGAGAAGAAGTTGAATATGAACTCATTCTGGAAGGGCAAGGGGACTCGTTTCCTGTTTAGTGTTCCATATGGCTAAATTTTACATAATTTTTTTCTTGTGAGAGTCTAAAGCAATTTCTTCTGGTACCACCAAATACAAGGAAAACTTTTCAACAGAAGAAAGTATACACTTGGTTGGATCAAGAAATCGACTTGCAGCCTCCCTGTATTAATATTTAGTACTTCAGTACTATGTATTCAGGATTTTGAGATGTGAAAATCAAAACAAACACAAATCTTTACTTGGAAGACTATAAAATAATCAAATGGATAACATTGATGATAAAAAACAATAGCAAAAGAAGAGGCATGATGATGTGCTGCAGATATTTCAAATTCTGATTTTTATCAAAATAATATGTGTCTTTATTCCTAATTTTATGTTATGCAAGTGGGATCTTCTTAAGCAAGCACAGCTCTCTCTCTCTCTCATTTGCTCAGTAGCTATTTCTAATTACAATCTGTTCCATGTCAGCAACTTTTACTAGCTAAATACTAGACATCAATAAACAATGTTCCTATAGTACTTTCTAAAATTGAAAAGAATGCCTCCATAAGTACCATCTCTGTATGATAGCTTTCCTTGGGCCATTTATTCAGTATGTAACAACCCAAGGCCTGAAATAAACTGGCAGTTCACAATAACAATAAGACTTTGGGAGTTGGCGATGAGTCTCCGTTTTAATAAGAAAGTGATAGTGGCTCTGAGAAAGTTGGAATGGTTCTTCTCCTCAGAGTAAGTCTCTTCTACAACACAAAGACTACTGCTGACCTTTTTGGATTTGGGGCTGCTATTGAGTCAACCTGGAGAAAAAAAAATCTAAATAACACAATCATTTGATCTCCCTCTTTCTCTCTCTCTCTCTGTATTGTGTAGTGTGTTGTTTATGCATGAATATACAAGTGCACATGTCTATGCACAGACATGCAACAAATCCAAAGAACTAAATTTCCTTTTCCTTACTAATCACTTCCATATTCACAAAGAGATGCATTATTTCAAGTGTGTGTGTGTGTGTGTGTGTGTGTGTGTGTGTGTGTGTGTGTATGTGTGTGTGTGTGTGTGTGTGTTGTCAGAATTTATGTCCACCAGGCATATGCAGGTGCATGCCAAAAGAAGCAATCAGATCCTTTAGAACTGCAGTTACAGTGTGTGTGAGCCACAGAATATGGGTTGAGAACTGAACTTGGGTCCTCAGCAAGAGCTATAAGCACTCTTAACTGCTGATGTATCTCTCCAGCTCCTTTTTCACAATCCTTATCAATAGATTTAACTAATATACCATGAAGTAGAATTACATAAGCAAAAGGTCAGAAAGTAGTGAAGAAATGGAATATCAAATCTGCTTTTAAATAGAAACTTGATGCTCATACAATGTACTCAGGTTGTAGAGATCTGCACAATTCTTCCCAGTGAATCACAATCTAGCCCTGGTATTTGAGAGGCTGAAGCAGAAATAGAAACTATGCATTACATGAGTTAGTGCTATGACACTAATATAAAAGTCACATAATACCTCAGGTCTTGGTCCTCATCTTCCAAATTTTTTAAGGCAGGGTTTTGTTGTTTGTGGCTGCATAATCCAGGTTAGCTGCCTTGGGAGTCTCTAGGGATTCTCATGTCTCTACCTCCCACCTAATTGTAGGAGTACTAAGAGCATAGATCTGAGCACTACTCATCTGGTTTTACTTGGGACATGGGAATCCAAACTCAGATCCCCATCTTGTGTGGTTTCACTTTACACATCAAGCCAACTAACTCCAGGCCTGTGGAATTGAAACAAGTATTTGATATGACAAAGTAAACTAACTGTAAAGATCTCACCTTTTCCCAAGGACTTTACCTAGCCTTTCAAGTACTGGAGTTTAGGATCCAAGATTTCTGAGGGAGATATTTTGTTGAAACATAAGGCTAGTATTGTTTGGTAACTATTCTGAAGGTAAATGGGATTTTAAAACCTCATTCAGTGGCCCAATTGTATTTTTCTTCTCTTTTTTCCCTTGGAGGCATTTTCATGCTTATCGGTTTGGGTATCTACAAAGGAGTGCCTGGCAAAATAAAAAAAATACATATATGATAAATTGAATGCAATCTGTTCTTGACTCTACTGTTTGGAAATGAAAGCAATATAGTACCATCATTGTAAGAAGTGACAGGCAGAAAGAGGCTTATTAAAAATATATTATCTTTATAGTTTAACATGCATTAAATATTTCAGCCCTTTTCCAATTCTTTGCCTTTTTCAGCCTGAAACAGAAGGGGATTCAACAGGGAAATGTTTCATGCCAGGATTCAGGTGAATTATTTCATTTCCTAATCCAAAAAAGCAGATTTCATTATTTTATGCATAGATACATCTTGTTAAATGTCTATGCTACTTTCCCCTTTCAAAGGGGAGAGCATACTCCTTTCTAATAATACTTGGTGATGGTTAAAGTATAATGTAACTGTTTTATTTCCAGCATTTCCTGCAGACTTCTCCTAAGTTTGCTCAGAAGCAACATGACAACTTCACAATGAAAAGGCAAATGTGAGACACTAAACTAAAATTTCTTAAGCCAACACAACATTTGGTATGATGCTTGGGGAAATAAAAGTCATCTGATGGGTTCCAAGATACTCATTCTGTGTTGGCTGTGTATACTAAAGACTGTTTACTGCTGCCCGTATCAATTTTCCTCCTAGTTGAACATGCCTCTGGCTCCTGATCCCCGAGAGCCACCATGCTTTGTCCACCAAGCTCAGTCTGTATCAAGCTCACTCCCTTCCCGCCATACTGTCTTGTTGTTTACGTGACTCCATGTGGGAGCTTGGCATTCTTCTCCAGGGAGTGAATTTTTAGAACAAACAATTAGACATTTGCAGAACGATTTCCACAAACATAAGATAGGACTGTGGAACAATTTTACAGGAGTGCCAGGCCAAAAATTAATGTCATGTGGAAAGATACCTCAGAGTTATTCTGTTAGTTCTCACTCCAACCCAAGAAGAGAAGTAACTTTGTCATGAAAGTGTCTTGTGTATTTTTTAAATTTGTGTTGTCTAGGATTTCAAAAAGTATTTCTAGAGAAAAGTTATGTAGCACTTGTATAGAAAAATTTAAACACCCTAAATTCTTAATATTCTACACCAAAAATAAATTAGACTGCTATTTAAAGAGTGAAAATAATTTCAAGGTAAAAAAAAGATGATTCATAGATTATCAAATAAGTTATGTAATTTAGGATATTAGCTATATTTCATAATTAAAAAGATATATTATTAAGAAATAGGATACAAAATTACCCAAAATAATTTTCAAATTTCTCAAAAAGTAGCAAAGTAATTATCTCACTTGGGGAAAAGCCACTCAAAGGGTCATTTTTATTTTTTACCTTCATATATATAAATCTCTGTGAACATACAGATATCATACATATGTTTTATTTTTCAACTTTGAACACTATTTATCCATGGAAAAATAATTCTCCATCTGAGTCTTCACTTGACTTTGCAGCATCTTCTAACTTAGAGCAGCAGGAATTGGATGGATCTCTGACTCTTTCCTGATTACAGTCTAAGATGAATGAGTCTCATTTTAGGATGTCAATCTCTGACAGTGATTTTTACTAATAAAAGCACAATGCACTGAAACAAGAAGCAGTGACTGGCTATCAATCTGTCCTGAAGGACTTCACATCAATAGACTACATGATGATTTGTGGACAGCAATTAAGACCCGGATATTTTAGTACAAAGTTTAAAGCAGACATCTTGTTTTAAAAGTTGCCCGTAATGAAGTGATATTAGAATGGAACTACTTATAAGAGAAGAAAAACTATTAAAGTAAAGGGAGATTTCTTTTCACACATCTGGGCTTGACAAACTAACTGAACTAGGCAATTCATTAACATACACAGTTTTCCATGAGACGAATCTTGAATAGGCAGATTTTACTCCCAAATGAGAGCAAAAGTCTGTCAGAGATCTCGTGGTATGTTATAAATAGTGATGATCTTGCATTGTGGACATGACCATTCCCATTAAAATGAATTAATGAAGGGCTGGCAGGATGGCTGTGAAATTAAGAACAGATACTGCTCTTTCAGAGGACATGAGTTCAGTTACCAGCAACCACCTTCGATAGCTGACAATACCTGTACCTCCAACACCAGGGGATCCAACATCCTCTGCTAATGCACATGCTCACTGTGTTGGTTAGGTTGTTGTTGTTTTCTACTTGATAAAAGCCAGGGTCATCAAACAAGAGGGAACTTCAGTTGAGAAAACGACTCCCACAGATTGGCCCTTATGCAAGTCTGTATGGCATATCCTTGATTAATAATTAACAAAGGTGGAAGCATCCCACCACTGTGGGCAGTGCTATCCCTGGACAGGTGGCCCAGATAATGGGAGTCTTTATTCCTAATTAAGAAACTTCTCTTTGCAACTGACAGAGACCACTGTAGAAATCCATAATATACCAAAGTCCAGCTGTTGAGCCCAATCTGAGCGGTACATCTATAAAATACTCCCACACCTAATACTCAGAGAATATTGCAAAAGAGAGCACAAAAGATTTTAAGAGCCAAGCTGAATAAGGATGACACCAACGAACATACTACTCTTGATGAGGAAATACATACAAAGTCTCAACCCTACACAAAGAACTTACAGGCAACTGAGTAAAGCTGGGAATGGGAGAGGTTCTTCTTACAGAAAAGCAAACCAGTTGGTTGTCCAGCGTCAAAGTATTACCAACGAAAATGCACTACAAGTACTGTTACATGCACTCCATGGGTTATATTTAGGTATATATATTTTGTGTAGAGATCTATGTGTACAATAATAATTATTGAAATAAGAGTTGATGAATTTCAAGGAGAATAGGGAGGAATACACATGAGAGTTTGGAAGGAAAAAAAAGGAGAAAATGTTGGTATTAAATCATAATCTCAAAAATAAAAGAAGAAGAAAAAAAAAGAAGCCATGGAGAGCAAGCCAGTAAGCAGAGTTCTTCATGTTCTTTACTTCAGTTTCTGCCCCAAGATTCCTGCCCTGCTTGCATTCCTGCCCTGCTTCCCCTCACTGATGGGCTGAGATCAAGATCTATAAGACAAATTAGCCCTTTCCTCCCAAAGTTACTTTAGTCATGGTGTTTTATCACAGCACTAGAAAAAAACTAAACAATACAACATACATAAACATATACATATAATTAAAAATAAAATTTATTTTAACTGAGTTAATGAGGAAAAAAACAAAAACAGTGTCAATTAATGCAGAGGCTAGTAGTTAACCAAGGTGCTTAGAACAGAGACCTTTGAGTGTGGTTTATGTGAACATTATGTTCATCAGTTTCTCTATTTATTATAAACTAGCCCAGGTACAAAAAGTCATGAGTATAACATATTCAGAAGGTAACTATATTTGTAATAGTTTTTAAAGAATTTTTTATTTGTTTATCCAAGTCGTGTAAGAAACACATGTATGAAGGTCAGAGCATAATTTTCAGGAATCAGTTTCCTCCTTCCACCATGTGGGTTCTATAAATCAAACTCGGGTCATCAGGCTTGGGGACCAGTTCCTTTACACATGGAACCATCCTGTCAGCCAATAAATAACTCTGTTAATTAGGTCATACACTTTTTCAGGATTGATCATGTTTAATGTTGAAAACATTGTAATTAGATGAAGCCCTATAACTTAAAATCTACCACCATTATAACAGATTTCTTTCTTTTCTTTTTCTTTTTTTTTTCTTTTTTTTTTTTTTGGTTTTTCAAGACTGTTTGTTTGTATAGTTTTGATGCCTGTCCTGTATTATCTTGCTCTGTAGACCAGACTGGCCTGGAACTCACATAGATCTGCCTAGCTCTGCCTCTTGAGTGGTGAGATTAAAGGCATGTGCCACCACTGCCCGGATACAGATTTCTTATTTCTATAAATAAGAGAGCATGATAAAGCTGGGAAAAAGCCATGACATCTATGTAGGGCCTTAGCTATTGAGACCTTTTAGGATAGTCTTAACTGTTTAGTGGGGTGAAGGGGTACAAGAGAGAGTGTGAGTGAGCAAGTGAACAAGAGAGAGATGGAGACAGACAGACAGACAGACAAAAACAGAGACAGAGTGAAGAGAGACAAAGAGAAGGAGGAGGAGGAAGTAAGGGATGGAGGGAGTGAGAAATGGAGAGTGCTGACCTTGACTCCCAGGCCTTTCAAGACTCTGGTCAATGATATGATGAGTTTGATTCTGAGGGCCATCTGCTATGCTTTCCTGGTTCTTCTGTACCTGAACAAGGAACTGGCCCAGGGAATTCTGCCACTGTTGCCTTAGAGAGTGGTACAAACAGAGACAGTATACGAAGAGAGGGAGACAGTCCTGAGAATGGAAGTGGGCCAGAATGTTAGAAAGACTAGAGACAGAAAAGCTGTCTTTAGCTCTTGAGAATTGTGATCTTTTAATAGTCAAGGGCCATTTACATAAGACCACCTCCCTCACATATGTGTTGTGCCTTTTGGCCATTTATTTGTAGCCCTTAGTGTGGTATATGTCTTTTCTCTGCTGTTGGTTTCATACACTAATCTTGGTGCCTCTCTTGCTCCAATACTCTCCTGCACAAAAATGAGAAACACATTCACATATTTGCTCTCCTTAACATCTTTCTTTTCATTCATCTGTTCTCTTATATTTTTGAATAGATTCTTCTTTTCTGTATTTTTGAAAATGCACAGACAGTAGTATTAAAATTATTGTGGCTGCACTCATCGTAAAACTGGAAAGCAACAATTGTTGATGGTAAGAGTTAATTCTCATGCATGAGGACTTCAAGAGCCTGGGAAAGCCTCATAAATCTCAAAAGGCTTTTCCCATAGTCTTTCCTTATTTTTTTTTTCATGTATCCTTCCTAGGGTCCTCCTTACTAGCTAGCCTCCCTGGAGCTGTGGGTTGCAGTCTGGTTATCCTTTGCTTTATATCAATTATCCACTGATGAGTGAGTATATACCATGTTTGTCCTTCTGAGTCACAGTCTTTCTGATGCATATATTTGACCCACATTGTTTTTCCTCAGACTTATTTTTGCTAGTTTTATTTTAGTGGTGTGTGTGTGTGTGTGTGTGTGTGTGTGTGTGTGTGTGTGTGTGTGTATGAATGTTAGATGCATGTGGCTGCCCACAAAGGCCAGCAAAGGGCATTGGATCCATTGGAGCTGGAATTACAGACAAATGTGACCCACCCAGCATAAGCGCTGGGAGGAGAACGCAGGTGCTCTGGAAGAAGAGAAAGTTCTCTTAACAGCTAACTCCCAACCCCATCCTCCAACCACACATACCTTGTTATTCTTAAAGATGTACCCACTATAATTTTTTAAAGACTTACTATTATTATTACTCATGTTTCATGTATGGATGTTCTGCCTGCATATTTCTCTGTGCCTTGTGTACACGCTTTGTACCTACAGATACTAGAAGAGGAAATCAGCTCCCCTGACCCAGAAATTACAAATGCCATGTGATTGCTGAGAAATGAACCTATGTCCTCTGGAATTGCAGCCAATTCTCTTAAATGCTGAGTCATTTCTTCAGCTCACAATTTACACTTTTTAGTTACTTGCTTTTAAGAATTAACAGAGGAAGGAAACACACACAGTTGGCACTCAATATTCATGTGAAATTGGATTCCTACAGCAGCAATCTGCTTGGTCCATAGGCTTCTTTTTCTAGTGTAAGATGAGTAAGATACCAGACATTGTTATCTAAGGAAAAATAATGTGTTGGTTTTACCTTCGAATACTTTAGGAAGATTCTGCCAGACTTAATGGTGCATGCCTTTAGTCCCACACTCCAGAGGCAGAGGCAGGTGAGTTTCTTATGAATTTGAAGCCAACATAGTGTCCATGATGAGTTCCAGACCTACCAGGATTACACAGTTGAAGAAGAAGAAGAAGAAGAAGAAGAAGAAGAAGAAGAAGAGGAGGAGGAGGAGGAGGAGGAGGAGGAGGAGGAGGAGGAGGAGGAGGAGGAGGGGGAAGAAGAGAAGGAAGAGGAAGAGAAGGAGGAAGAGGAAGAAGAGGAAAAAGAAAAAAAGGAAATTTGCTGTGTATTTCGATCTCTTGTATGGCCTCTAACCTTTCCTACTTTTAAAATCACATTACGGTTCTAAAACAGCAGTTCTTAATCTGTGAGTAGCAAACCCTTTGGAGGACAAAGATCCCTTTCACAGTGTTTGGCAAAGAACATCAGAAACAACAGAGTTATACTACAATTCATAACAGTAACAAAATTACAGTTACAAAGTAGCAATGACAATAATTTTATTGTTGGGAGTTACCACAGCATGAGGAATTGTATTAAAGGGTCACAGCATTAGGAAGGTTGAGGGCCACTGTTCTAGAAGAAGGACCTTCTAGACAAATTATGACTATGAAATGTTACATAGAGGAATAGAAAATATGACACGGCTTGGATGTACTATAGCAAAGGATTAAGTTCATTTACCAAAGAAGTTCATGAGCTCTATCATGACTACAATGAAATCAAACAATGAGAAGTGAGTGGGATGAGCTTATGACTGCAGGTTAAAATAAAAAGCAGCTGGCATCTGAATTAACCCTACCTTGAATAATAAAGGAAATCATAATTGCATTCTGAGGCATTAAGTTTTGTTCCCTCACTTAATCACTGATCCCATCAATTATGTAGTTTCACACAGAATAAAGGTGAAATTGCTAAATGTTCAATTCAAACAAAGAGGAAGAATTCTGGGATCAGAGTGTACCTCACTGACAGAGCAAATGCTCTGCATATTTAAGGTCCTGGACTCAGTCTCAATTGCAACACACACACACACACACACACACACACACACACACACACACACACACGACATTCAGTGATAATGCTAACAACTATGATTTTAATAATTAAGTTTAACCGTAGTAAATAAGATAGGTTTAGAGTGCCATATATGCAAAACCTAGTGCTAGATACCTACCTCAACATCTAATTCAATTGTCACTATAATCTAAAATAAGCTATTGTTATTCATGCTACTCTACTGATTATAAAACTATGTATTTGAAATATTTTAAAAGTAGTATACAGGAAAAAATAAAAAATACTTCCAGTGGTAAAGAATACTCTAAATTATTGTTATGATTTTCTACTTGACCAAATATAATATATTTGTCAATAAAGGATGATCTTGAAATAAACATTAACAAAGGAGAAAAGAATATCCTTTAATCCCAGCACTCAGGAGTCAGAGGCAGGCGGATCTTTGTAAGTTCAAGGCCAGCCTGGCCTACAGAGTGAGATCCAGGAAAGCTACACAGAGAAACCCTGTCTTGAAAAAACAAAAACAAAAACAAAAAACAAAACAAAACAAAACAAAAAAAGAATAGCATGTATTACTCGTGAATCTGCTTATGTACCTGACTGAATAGTAGTGTTTTTATCCTGTTGTGATAGCAACAGAATTAGTGTGTTTTGCAAGTCACAATAGGCCCTTCAATGGGGCAAGGAGGCCTGCTGTGTTAGAGCTGAAAGCCATGGATTATAAAGTGAATGCTGTAACTCAGAGGTTCAGTCCCCTCCAGTTCATCAATACTGAGGAGTTCACAAGAGCAAGCCAGGACTGATGACTTGGCCACTTGTATTGACATCTGTTGACTAATAGCAGATGACATTAACTATACATATATATCCATCATGGGGGTCCAAAGACAGAGGAGGTTTTGAGCAACCATGCAGGTTCTGTGGACTAAACCAGAGTCCTCTGGAAGAACAGTAAGTACTCTTAGCCACTGAGCATCTCTCAAGTTCTTTAAGGAATGATATTAATAGGCTCTAGGCAATTTAAGTTGTATGTTACAGGCATATTTTAACCATATTTTCTCATGAAACAATAAATTTAATGTTTCAAGTACTGCTAACATTTATGATTTGAAAGTTATTAAACCACATTGTTTTGTTTTATGTAAGTGAAATGTTAATCATTCACTGTAAATCTATAGGATTTGGAAGAAAGAATATTTTTAAAACAAATATGTAAATGTTTAAATGTGTTCTTATTCTTTTTATTATAAAAATATGAAAACTCATTGTCTAGAATGAGTATAAAAGTAAATTATGTCAATAGATGTAAATTTTATGAATTTTAATTTTTAGATTTATTAGCTTTATTAAGTATGTGTTCTGGCTACATGTATGTATGTACACTACATGCATGCCTTGTGTTTTTGTAGGTCAGGAGAAGGTGTCAGATGCCCTGGAACTGGAGTTACAGATGATTGTGAGACACCATGTTGATGCTTCGTTTCAAACCCAGGGCCACTGCAAGAGTAGCAAGTGTTCTCAACTGCTGAACCAGTCTCCCAGGTCTAGGTTTTACAGAGTTTAAGGAGAAAACATTTCATATACACACGCACATGAAATAAATAAATAAATAACAAGTACATCTAAAATATATAAATATTTAAATAAGTTTTTTTTTTTTTTTGGCTGAGGTGTAGCTTAGTGGTTTAGCCCTTATCTATAGCCCATGAGGTCTTAGTAAAAATAGAAATACTGATTTTTAAGTTTTTTTAAGTGAAATTCATTGCTACTTCCTTCTTTGTTCTTTGTTTAAATTTCAGACGTTTTTGGACCTCATTTTAAGCAAATTATTTAGTGTTGCACATTTAACAATTAATTTATTTAGTAAATATCCATTGGTGTTTCTCAAAAAATAGTGCTTACTACCATGACACAAAACTAGCCAGTAATCGCAGTGCAAAGCAATGAATTCAGTTGAAAGGGAAATATATCGCAGTATAGAGATTTGTCTAAAGGATTCCTAACCCTTGCTTGACTGCATGGTCTATCATGGCATGGGAACCTAGTGGGACTGACTGATACACAGCAGACAGAGATGAACACTTACAGTCAGACAGCTTTTTCTTTTGATGCAGTCTAGGACAGGAGCCCAGGGAACTGTCTTGCTTACTTTAAGGGTAGATCTATCCACTTTTAATATGCTAATCAAGAATATTTTTTTTAGGATGGCCTAGCACATTTCACATGTTTTGCTCTTGCAGAAAGAAGGCTGGGTTCAATTCCTAGAACTCAGATAATGTGGTTCACATAGCTGTAAATCCAGCTGCAAGTGATCTGATGTCCAATTCTGGCCTTTTATGGTATCAGCACACATATGGAACACATACATATTTACAATCAGGAGCACATACATAGCATACACATAAAAGAAATAAATATATTTTAAGGTTTTTTTTGTGATTTTTCAAGACAGGGTTTCTCTGTGTAGTTTTGTGCCTTTCCTGGAACTCACTTGTTAACCCAGGCTTGCCTCAAACTCACAAAGATCTGCCTGCCTCTGCCTCCCCAGTGCTGGTATTAAAGGCATGCACCACCACCGCCCAGCTAAATATATTTTAAAAACAGAAAATCCCTCATGATCATGGTCAGAGGCTAACCTCTAGTCTCATGGCCATGTCTAGAGGCCTGTTTCCTAAATGACTCCAGATTCTGTGAAGTCTCTAATTAATATTAATTACCACAGCAAGGAAATTGAAGCATTACTCTAATTATTCTTTATCCATAAAAATTCAGGAGTCAGATATTGGGATAAAAGCTTGAAAGGTCAGAGAAGCAGAGAAGCCACCAGTCCTTCCTACCTGCTCCATCCCTTTCTCCAAACAGAGTCAGATCCCTTTCCTCCCCATCTTACTACTTCTTCTCCCATCTGTCCTCAGTCTTCCAAAACCTCCGTGGTTAATTTTTGTCAGCTAATGGCTAACTCAGCAAGCTTTATTTGTCAGAACACAATCAACATATCACACAGCAGGAAAAGGTTGATAATAAAATATGCCACAAGAATGTGTTAGGGGGCAGGTATGCATTTATAACTCCTAATGAGTGGAGATGAACACTCTATTTACAAATGGCTGTGTATAAGAACCCACATCACATGTTCAGGTCTTCCTTGTCCGTCATCTGTTAAGCTGTACTCTCCTCTGTCACTAGTATTATCAGACATTTAGGACTCACCAAGTACTGCAGGAAAACTGGTTTCCAGTAACCTAAGATGGGATCTCTGAAGTGGGAAACCACAGTGCAGTCAGACACTCTCCTCACCTAGCATCTCTCTTGGAAGGTCTGATGCAGCAGGTGATTTCTGTTGCTGTGGAAATGAAGCACTGTGAAGGGTTTAAAGTGGAAAAGTGCGTGCCATGCTGGATAGCATAAGCATAAGGCAGCTGTAATTTTCATTTCTTTTGGGACTAAGTAAAGAGTTAGTTTTCCAAAGTAAAGAAACTATTGAAGAAAGACAATTGTTCATATGTTATGTGGTAATAAAATAAATACCATGAGATAACTGATGTAAGTTATTACATTAAAAACGGTGTAGAAACACCAGACCTAGATTAGGTAACACTAAGTATATGGAAATTTGAAAGAAACAAACAGCATCTAGGAAACAAAACAACAACAACAACAACAAAACCCACAATGATTATAACTAAACTATGTTAGAAGATAGAGATTTTGAGTAAACTGATTTATGGAGAGAGAACAACACAGATTAGAAACACTATTGACAAAATAAGAGTAGATAAAAATTATCAGGTCACTGTATCACTGTAAATTGGTATTTATTAAATTAGAAGCTGCCAACCTGAAAATAAGATGAAGAAAATATTATAAAGGTATAGGAAAACTGCGGTTGAAATATTGTGCACCCCAATAAATTTATCTGCCGGTCAGAGAACAGAACAGCCACTATGTTAAACATAGAGATTAAGCAGTGGTAGCAAATGCCTTTAATTGTAGCATCCTGGAGACAGTGATCTATCTGGATCTCTGTGAATTCAAGGCCACACTGGAAACAGCCACGCATGGTGACATACACCTTTAATCCCAGCACTTGAGAGCTCATGTCTTGTTTGGGGAGCAAGCACACACATTTTTAATCCCAGGAAGTGATGGCAGGAAGAAGAAAGGTATATCAGGCATGAGGACCAGGAACTAGAGACTTTTTAAGCTTTTAGGCTTTTAGCAGCAGTTCTGCTGAGATCCATTCAGATGAGGACTCAGAGGCTTCCAGTTTGAGGAAACAGGATTGGCTGAGAAGGTGGCAAGGTGAGGTTAGCTGTGCCTTGTTCTGTTTCTCTGATCTTCCAGCATTCACCCCAATATCTGGCTCCAGGTTTGTTTTTATTTAATAAGACCATTTAGAAATTAGTCTACAAAAATGTACTGAAAAATAAACCAGGGTATATGTTCAAATATTAATAAACTAAAATTATGCTTCCTTATTACATAGGCAACTTATGACCATCAAACTGCCTTCTAAATATTTATATTTATGCCTATATATTCATTACTATAGACTCATAATTAAAATGCTGGGGATAAGTGACTGTTGAATGCTCCACCCTAGATAGGACATCCATTTCACTGTCCAAGGCTTAGGAAACATGCAAAAAAGACGACAGGAAAAAAAATGGCCTGTATTTAAGACTTCCTCCCTCCTTTAATAAACAGCATTCAGCATTCAAAAAAAAAAAGAAAGAAAGAAAGAAAGAAAGAAATTGAAGACAGCTATGTTCTAAAACAGGAAGTGGTGATGGTGTCTTGGGCCTATGAGGATGCTGGACTAAAGTCTATCAAATTGTGCAAACAGGAAAATTGTATACTATGTGAATTATCTGTCTATAAAGATCTTATAAAAAACCATGGCAGCTGGAGGAAGGTGTAGAGTGCCATTGGAACTGTGTCTTCTGTCTGACTTATCTATCAGACTCAGGAGCTCACAGTAGCTTTGATTATGTGTACAAGAGCTGCACAGGACGAGGATAGTTAACATGCCATCATGGAGCAGGGTAGGCACTAACAAACACTCACCCTTCCTTGTAGATTATTTTAATAATTAGTGATAATTATTAATTGATGAGGGCATAAAAACAAATATTACAATCATGCTGCCATTTATAATACATCATGAGAAATGTGTGAAAAAGCACACAAAAAGTAGAGAATTTATGTTTCCTACTGGTAACTAACAAAGGTTTGAATTTAGACAGGTTAAATAGCATTTTCCTAACAGATCTATGAACCTTTCTTCTTGAGTATCTAAGATTTAAGAAACCAATTTTTCCTGAATGTTATTTCCTTCCATGATTTTATTGGAACACTAGTCATAACAGCAATTGACCTTAATGGGCACAATGGTATAAAGTCGTGTTTCTGGATACAACAGTTCAATTTGTAATCAACAGATCTATTCTTATATCATTATCACATCTACTTATTAGTTTAGTCTTGTGGTCATTCAACTTTGTTCTCATTTTTTTACAAGACGTTTTTCTATTCTAGGCTTTTTTTCATTTCTTTATAAATTTCAACACCAGCTCTGCAAAATAATTAAGTAAATAAATGCATACATAAATAACTAGTTAAAAATAAACAAAAAATGGCTGTGTACAAGAGCCCAAATCACACGGTCAGGTCTTCCTTGTCTGTCATCAGTTAAACTGTACTCTCCTCTGTCACTGGTGTTGTCAGACATTTAGAAATCATGAAGCACTGCAGGAAAACTGGTTTCCAGCAACCTAAGTTATAGTCTCTGAAGCAGGGAACCACGGTGGAGTCAGATACTCTCTTCATCCAGCATCTCTCTGGGAAGTGTTACTGTACATGTCATTTTTTAACAGACAAGATCATGCCATCTGGAAGTCATTTTATTTTTTAAATAATTATTTATGTATCCATGTATGTGAAGGCATTAGCTGGTGTTCACAAAGATCAGAAGGAGCAGCGGATGCCATGGAGCTGGAGTTACAGGCAGTTGTGCACTGGCATATGGGTCCTAGAAACAGCACTCAGGAACGCTGCAGCAAGTACTCTTAACCACTGAAGCATCTCTTTAACCACATGAGTTTTACTACTTTCTCTTAGAGAGAATTTATAAAATTCTTCTCTAATGTTCCTGACTAAAACCTCAAGCATGATGTCAGGAGGAGTGCATGTTCTTATCCTTCTTGATATTCAGGGAAAATGTTCAGAATTCAATACTAAGTATGAACTTTGTGTGAGTTTTGGATGGGTGATATTTATCACCTTTGAAGAGTTGTCAGTTTTTGTGTGTTAGCAGTTCTGTCTTAGAAACACACTAGGTTTTATCATGTCTTCTCTGCTTCTATGAAGATAACGGTGTGTTTTCTGTCTTTATCCTTTTGTTGTCTTATTGCATTGATTGACTCATTTTCATAGTGTGTGATCTGTTCATATATTGCTTAGAACAGAGTTTTATTACTTGTCTTATCCCTCCCTCCTTCCCTCCTTTCCTCCTTCCCTCTCTCCATCTTTTCTTTTCTTTATCCTTCTCTGACATTCCATTTTTCTCATTCTTTCCTCTTTTTTTTTTAAAATGTGACTCTTGCCACAGAACCAAGGCTGACCTTGAATTCTACATTCTTCTCTTTTAGCCTTCTGAGTATGAACACTACATATTTGTCATCACACTGACTATGGTAGTATTATTTCTTTTCAGTTTTTAATTATTTAGTTTTTATTTATATGTGTTTGTGACTTTTTAGATGTGTGATGTATCAATGTAGTTTTCATACCTATGATCACCCACAGAGCTTGTCATCTACTGTCATCCTCTATTGCTCTATGCCCTATGTTTTGACACATGGTCTCTCCCCAAATCTAAAGCTCAATTTAGCTATTCTGGCTTGTTAACAAAGCCCTAGGTCCACCTTTCTCTGTCTCTCCAGTGCTAGGATTACAAACAGGCACTGAAACTTATATGGGTGCTAAGGACCAGAACTCACATCTTCATGCTTCTGTAGCAAGCACTTTACCAACTGAGTTGTCTCTAGGCATGTATCAAAATCTTAGAAAGGGTCCTATGTTCTCATGTATTTTCCCTGTGAGGTATTTATTTATAGCAACATCACAGTGTTGCTAGTTTCATCAAATAAGCTAATTGTTCTATAAATTTTCCATGGAATTTACCAGTGGAAGTTATCTGGGCCTGAGCTTTCTGTGGGATGGTTTAAAATAACACACAACTATTTAAATTATGAAAGATTTATTTAAATTTCAACTTTTTCTTTAATCAGTTTTATGACTGTTTTCTTTCTAGATATTTTCGGATTCTATGAAAGCTATCTAATATGCTATTTTCTGGTCATTCATAGTATTTTCTTACTGTTTTCTAGAAGGCTGGTGATGACACCTTCATTTCAGTTCCTCAGGTGTGGGACTCCTGATTCTAAATTACAAAATAGAAGGCCAAGCCATATTGCTTATACAACAAAACTCTGTGAATAGTTGAATATTTTCTTAGTCTTAAATGATATAGGACCTTATTAAATTAGACAGTAAAGTCGAGTGTAGACTATGCTGAAACTGAAATTTGTTAAAGATGAATATATTTCTCCTCAAATACATGACAAGACTGTCTTGTCTCTAACATACAAAATTGACTTCAAATTAATAAAAAAGACAACTGAATAAAGGGAATATGATGGCTATTCTTGGTTGTCAACTTGGCTACATCTGAAATTACCTAAAACCCCCAAATTGAGGGCACAACTGGGAGGAATTTCTGCTTAATTTGAAGTGGGATGATCTACTCCTATTCTGGGTCTTTAAGGTCAGAAGACACACTTTTAATCCAGATCTTTAATCTAGATATAGATTTTCTGCTTTCTGCTGAGGGCCTATAAAAGAACATGGAAGAAAGAAGCTTTTGCTTTTTGCCTGCTTGCTCTTACATTGCTAGGAAGTCCATTCTTTCACTGGTATTAGCACGTACTTCTTCAGGATTCCAGCTTATACTGAAGAACAGATGAGACATTCAGTGTCATGGACTGAACAACTACTAGATTCTGTAGTATGGACTTTCTGTACAAAGCCAAACATTGGTAGATCAGCTGAACCACAGCCTGTAGGTCATCCTAGTAAATAAAATCCCATACACATACACATACACAAAGACACACACACACACACACACACACTCACACACACACACACACACACACACACACACAGAGAGAGAGAGAGAGAGAGAGAGAGAGAGAGAGAGAGAGAGAGATTAATTCTATAGATTCTGTTACTCTAGAGAACTTGAACTAATATGGGGGAGGCTCAAATTAGTCATTCCTTAGAAGATATTCAAATGAATCATATACAGATGATGCAATACTTATAATTATTTTGCTCTAGTTTCATTTCTGCTTCTGTGATAAAACACCCTTACATAAAGCAATATAGGGGAAGAAAAGCTTGTTTCAACTTGTAGTTCTGGGTTATAGTTCTTTATTGTGAGGAAACCAAGGCAGGAACTTCAAATAGCTAGTCACATGGCATCCACAGTAGAGAGAAAGAAACACCTGCATGCTCACTTATTTACTGTCATGGGCTCAGCTCAATTTTTCCATTCTTACACAGTTAAGGATCCTAAGCTGTGACAAGTTGACAATAAAAGCTAACTATATATTATAAGGTAAGTACAAATAAAGAATGTGTTTTCTATGTAAGTACATTGGCATATTAAGCTAGTAGACAAACTCTCAAGGTCTGACAAAGATTTGCACATATTACTGTTGAGTATATATTGTACAGCATCCCTTAGAAACTCAGTCTGGACTCACCTGGCTTCTCTGGGTTTTCATCATCAAAAGAATTCACACATGACAAGCTGTGTAGACAAGAGAGTTTATAAGTGATCAAGGGAGAGTACAGATTCAAGGAGTGGGAGAAAGCAATGGCCAGAATCTTTTCTAGACCTGCATCCTAGACAGGCTTCCACAGTGCCTAGAATCTCCAGAACAAGTAGTCTCTTCTATGGGACATTGTCCATTTTGGGAAATTGTCAGGAAGGGACAAAGGTATGTTATTTTTTATCATTCTCTTACATAATTTTATAAATTCTAGGGTTCCTTAAGTCAGATTTACACAGTTATCAATTAATGGCCTTATGAACAGCTTAAGATCTTACATCTCTTCCCTAAGTCAGAGATATGACTCAGGAACCATTCTGCTGGCCATCAAATAGAGTAATGCTATTTTTATCTTTGGTTTTATACATTGCTTACTATGATAGAGGGGCAGGCCCCTTCCTGTATCCTCTAAGCTTGCTAAAACCTAACGAACAACTTGATACAATTATTTTAGAAAGTTTTTTCTATATATCAAGAAGCAGCATCATACAATAATCTCTGATTCATATTTAAAATTATAATAAAATAGATAAATATTACTGACCTTCTAAATACTTATTATAGTCTCATACGGGAAATACTTCAAATACCTTTAAATAATAAAGTAGATACTCTGCTGTAGTACTTTCTACAAGAGTGTTACACAGCAATGAAAATCAGTAAATCCTTATAGATAAATCTCAAACATGAAAACCTAAGCAGTAAAATAGTTCTTTATAAAGTAATGAAAGTAATTAGAAGTATATAACTTCATTAAGTTGGTATGGTTACAATTAAAAAATTAAATATCAAAATATTTAACAACCACAATGATTAAAATTGAAACTTAAATTCTGGTGTTTTACAATAAATAGTATTTTAGTCATTTATAGCCTGTAAAGCTTACTTTCACATCTATTTATTATGATAAAAGTAATGACATATTTGTGAAAAAACCTATCACTACTTATGTTTACATATAAAATAATATGAGAACACCCATTCTTAACTTCTTTGTGTAATATTAATAGATTTATTTGAAGGGATGTTTTGAACTTAACTGTTTCATTCTACAAAATTCTATGTAATTGTTTCCAAACCATAAATTGTCCATAAAATATTAAAAAATATATCTATAATTGAATCAGGAGATATGTAACATAATTAGAAATTCAATAGAATCTATTATACAATTAATTAAATCAACTGTGTGAGAAGAAAATGACCATGAATATACAAATTGAAAAACTGACTCATAATTGACTGACTACTTTTGAAAATTGTCTTCCTTAGTAAAACGATGCATGAATTTCTGTTACTTTTTCTTTCATTATATTTATTATATTTTAAATTAGTTTCAAAACAACTCCAGAAGTTTGATATTATTATATACATTTGATGAAGAATAAGTTAAGAATAATTAAGACTAATATTATTATAGAGGTCCCAAATATAATTGCTATCACATCATGAAGTAAAAGTGTTTGTATCTATTCTTGAAGGCATTATCATTCCATTGTATTAAGCCTGAACAATTATTTATTTTTAATTGTTCATTTGTTAATAGGAGTCTTTTCAAGTCAACAAAGGCAGAGAATAAAAAGCAGAATTATATAATATTGGGGTACTTAATAAAATGTGATGCATGGTTTAAAAGTTTTCACTAAAAATGTTATGTTTCAAGTTAATAAGGAAGTGTCTTAGTTTCCAAGTAAAGTATTATCAATACAATTCAACATCAAATTTTACAAAATAAAGTCTAAAGTTCCGCATCTCATCTAGAGTATTCTACGACACCACTCTCCTGACAATAATTGAGGCACTATGCTGTGGGGTGTCTTTCTTGATGCTGTGAATATGTGTTGCTCTTATTGATAAATAAGGTTGATAAATAAAGCTGCATTAGCCTATGGCAAGGCAGCTTAGAGGCAGACAGTTAATCTAAGCAGATATATGGAGAGAAGAAAGAAGAGGAGAGCTGCCAGCCTCAACCAGAGGAGAGGCAAAATACTAAAAGATTGGTAATACCACGGCCATGTGGCAAAACATAAATTAATAGAAATGGGTTAATTTAAGATGAAAGAGCTAGCTAGAAAAAGCCTACCATAGGCCATACAATGGAATGTTCCTCCAGTCCCACCTGGCCCTGTGGTCCTACAATCACTTATAAAATAATCATTCAGAGGCTTAATATTATTTACAAACTGTATGGCCTATGTCACACCTCTTGCTAGCTAGCTCTTGTAACTTAAGTCAACCTATAACTATGAATCTATGTACCACCACATCTTCTGTGGCTTTACCAGTCTGCTGGCATGTTGATCCTTGGGTGGCAGGCTGGTGACCCCCGGGACTCCTCCGCTTCCTACCTCTCTCTTGAATTTCCTACCTGGCTATAACCTTATTTGCCATAGGCCAGAGCAGCTTCTTTATTAACCATTCATAGCAATACAGAAAGACATCCCACAGCACTTCCCCTTTTCTGTCTAATCAAAAAGGAAGGTTTAATTTTAACATAGTAAATTTACATATAATAGAATAGTTATCAAGCAGGAATTAAGTTATGATAGCTAGTCTGTTTGTATTTGGCAAAATTAAAGAATATATTTTATCATCAGTTTTATATTTGTGAGTTGAAAATTTCATATCTAATTTATCTTTTATCATAACCAAAGAAATTATAATTATAACTATCTATTCTTCAACTACAACAAAGATCCCAGAAGGATATAATATTACCTAAGTAAACAGGAAGAGCTTTGTAAGCAACTTCCAAAAATCTAGAATGACAGAGACACCTGGCTGCCTGGACAGTCACCCAAAGTTCCTCCACAATGTTAGGACATCTATGTTCAGGCCTAGAGTCTCTCAGTCACTTTTGTCTGTGTCCTGTTGAATGTCTAGCAGTATTCTCTGTGAAACAGGAACCTGAAAGACAATTTCATCTTGTTTTGGCAAATTCAGTGGTAATTTTTCTGAGTCCTGTATGTCTAGTTTATACAACATATTATCAAATAGTCCAAGCAAGAGTAGTTTCTTGTCCAAATGACTAAATTTTGCCATAAAGAAGGCAAAATCCATATGGATTTCTTTGATGCCCATCATCTTACTTTAAGTAAATTAGTGCTGCCAGAAGCAGACATGTTTCCCTGTCCAAAATGTATAAATTTTTAAAACATTTTTAAATGCCATATTCTGTATGTCTTTAACGTGTTTGAAGATTATGAATCTAATTGAAATATATCTATGTATGCCTATATAACTAAACTAACATGATTTTAGGTTTGATTTATCATAGATGACTAATTATTAATCTGTATTTCTTAATCATACATTACAACTTCAAATGAGCTGCACAAGCACAATACCTTAAACAAGAGTAGAAATATATGCACAGTATAACAAAATTAACTTTAAATTTGTATCAATAAACTAAATTCCATAGCAATGTAAAACATTTCAAAGTCATTGCTTTTTAAAAGTAGATTCAATAATCTACCCTTCCATCCTATAATATCTATAATATCCCCTTTTACTCCTTAGAAAGAGATTGCATTTACAATCAACCCCCTATCAATAAAAATGAACATTTATAAACACTACTTTGGGAATTTAGGCATAGCTTTCCTACTACTTTCTCCTGATTGGGGGCACTGGTAATCTTATACGAATCCTGAGAAAATTAAGAATTATAGTTAAATCTTTGTTGTAGTAGTCTATGAAGATGGGTCATCTCAGCCAGTTGCTTTGAAGTTGGTTTTGTGTTGGATCATTTGGGACATGGTGTCATTGGAGACCATTCAGGGGGTCTTGGCAGACCAAACCATATTAACCTGGAAGCAATCCATGGTTGTTATCTTCTGTGGAAACAAAAGCAGAACCTCTTTTTCAAAGCAATGCATCCTTAGACATAAATTTTGAAATCAAGATACCTTTGAAACATATATGTTGGTTTAACGCAGCAGCCTTTACAATCAAAATCCTTCAGCAGTTAAAAATCTCAAAGACAATATAATCTAGTCTCTCTGTGTGATTTCCATCTTTACATAGCTTGGTTTTTTTTCATATTACTTTTACTGTCTCTTTAAAGATTTTATTTTCTAAAACTATCATTTCTTTATATAATTGTCTATCCTCCTTTTCCTTTTTCTTCCAAGCTTATGTGCATTTTTACATATAATGTAAACCATTAAGAGGCTTATTCCATCTGAATCTGTCTTTTATGTATATATAATCATTTTTTGATCATTGCAAACTGCAGTGTGACTAAGATGAAGCAGCAGCCCTAGCTGTTAACTCTGCCCACTTCAGCTTCTCAATATAGCAGAGGTACCCAGGAGAGTCGCGCTTACCCTGCAAATTCTGGGGTCCATGCTGCCTAATGGCAGCATGGCTCATAAACCCTTTTTGTCTGTAAAGCTTGCAGACACCTCTGTGTGCTGAGGTGGGAATCTGCCATGCTGTGCTAAAGCCTGAATGCTCAAGCATCTTGAGGCATGCATGAGACATGAAGCAGAAAACTGTTTTTACATTCTCTTTTTACAATCTCTTACTAAGTTCTCTTTGGCTTTAGGTGGAAACTTGAGCCAACACATCGGTAGTCAAATGTAACCAGGAGGTTTCTCCAGCCCCGCCTGGCCACAAAGTCCCATAGCCACTTACAAAGAATCATTTATAGCCTTAATATTATTTACAAACTGTATGGCCTATGCCAGGCCTCTTGCTAGCTAGCTCTTATAACTTAACTCAACCCATAACTATGAATCTATGTACCACCACATCTTCCATGGCTTTACCAGTCTGCTGGCATGTTGCTTCTTGGGCGGCAGGCTAGCATCTTTCCAGACTCTTCCATTCTCTTCCTGTCTATCTCTTGGATTTTCTACCTGGCTATATGCCATAGGCCAGAGCAGCTTCTTTATTAACCACTCAGAGCAACACATATTCACAGCATATAGAAAGACATCCCACAGCAGTTGATAATTAATAGTAAGCCTCTGAGTGATTATTTTATAAGTGGCTGTGGGACTGTAGGGTTGGGTGGAAATACAGGCCCAGATGGGACTGGAGAAACCTTCTGGCTACAACACTATTGGAAGATAATAGCTGTTGGGAGAAGGAAAACTGTTCTATTCTGGGAGTATGTGCACTGGTAGGTTGTCCATGCTCTAGGAGATGGCCCCACAACCATGCACGTATAGGCAACACTAAAATAACTTATTGAGTTATTTGACAAAAATAAATTAAAGACATGAAGTTGGGAAGTAGACATATGGAGTGATACCTGGGGAAATTGGGTGGAAAAAGATAGAGAGAAGAATATAACAATATTTTATCATATACATGTATGAAATTCTCAAAGAATTTCTTTTAACAGAGTGTTTCTTCCAACATCTGATGTATGTTAGCTTCCATGATGAAGGTCCTACATTCCTGACAATCATGTCATATTAAGTTCTGTCATCATGTTTTACTTAGGTCTTTTATTTTTACCTATGCTTCATTGGATTCTTCCCTTATCAGAAGCCCACAAAGCCAGGACAGGACTAATTGTGCTCAACCCCAGTATACTTACTTTTACTTTTGCGAAGTCAACTCCTTGGCTAGAATACAAATTCCTATATGGTAGTCATTGATATTCTTATCCCACCCTAACTAATACTTCTCAGAAACCACTTGGCCTAAAATGAATATATATATGAATTTTCCATCCATAGTAGGAAGGCTTAAGGTATTCTATTGTCTGTCTTCATTATTTTTATACTCAAGTCTGTATTTTGTCATAGATCTTTCTCCTTAATGGCCCAAAGCTCAATCCAAATCATGTGTGTGTGTGTGTTATATTGCATGCGTGTATAGCATATTCACTTGAGTGTGTAGGTGTGTGCAACTATGCATGTGCATGCAGTGGTAGGTCTATGATGTAAGATGTCTCTCTCTATCCCTGTCTATGTGACTGTGTTGTGACAGGGTCTCTAACTTAACTGGAAGCTAAACAGTCTAACTAGGTTGACTGGCCAGTGAACACCCAGTATACACTAATCTCTGCACCTTTATATTGGGAACTAAAGTAGTCATGCCCAACTGCTTACATGAATGCTGTGGATTCTAATTAACCCTCTCATATTTACAGAGCAAATAATTTTGTTAATTGAGACAGCTGTCTGTATCTCCCATTGTGGGGGGCCCACAGAGACTACATAGTGTCGCCTTATTCTATTGTGACTCAGAGTCAGATAGTCCAAGCTTGTTTTGCCCAACAAGGCTACATAATAGTATATTTTGGTCAAAGGTGTGGTTACCAGGTATTTTGTACTTCAATGCCAAATTACAGTGTGTTTTGCCATAAGGCATGACTACTAGATGTTTTGAGAATGAAGGAGGTGTTTACACTTGTTTGTAGTTTGGACCATTGCATCCTTGAGAAGGGAAGGTCTTTTGCCTCTCCCCTTGCTGGTGTATAAAAAGCCCATGAGGAATACACTTAAGGAGACTGTGGTATTGACTCAGAGCCCTACTGATGCTATCCTGTGTCTCTGTCATTTTCTTTCATGTCATCTATGTCTCTATTTTTCATATCTATTATTTCTTAATCCTTACTCCTCCCTTTAGGACTATTCAAAGTTAGGGTGGACTTAACACCCTAACTTTCTGAAATCTTATTATATTATCTTCTTTGCTAGGTTATAAAGTATTTGGGGAAGCACCTTACTCTACATCATTAATTAGACTAAAATGTAAATTGTATATTGGAGTAAGTGTGCATAAGAACAAACCCCAGGGGAAAGTTTTAATAATATTGAGACTTAAATAACATATTTGAAAGTGAATTTTTAAGAATTAGAAAAGGATGGTGACAACATGCTTAGTGATTATAGGTACACACACACAGAGAGAGAGAGAGAGAGAGAGAGAGAGAGAGAGAGAGAGAGAGAGAGAAAATAAAAAACATGATTAAAATAACTTTTTTAAAATTGAAAATGTCAAATTGTCTACAGTAAACACAATGGTCTCTTTACTGAAAATTAATTAGACACAGAATAAAAGTATACTGCAAATAATTTATATTTATATACATATAAATATATTATTAATTATGTATAGCCAAAACCAAGACAAAAATATAATATTGACATATTTTTGTTTCATTTACTTTTCACAACATAAGAATGCACATATTTGAAGAAAATATATACAGTAATGCTTATCACAGCATGATTTTGAAGAGTGAAAAAAACTAATTGCAATGTAAATGTCCAAAACAAAGGGAAAACATAGATAAGTAACAGAATATTGTCAAAATGAAAACTAGGCAATTTTGTCAAATGAGAATAAATGTCATAAGTCTTCCATTATCCTCCCACCTCCCTTAAGGTTTCTTCTTGTCCTTCCATGGTCTCTTTCCTAGTGTCATGACCTATATCCCTCCACATACTTATTTACAAAGATGTTAAGAAGATAGAAGCTAGATATACTAGCCATTGGTTGGTAACTCCCACAATCTCTGTACCACCCTTACCCCAGCACATCCTTTAGGCAGGACAGCCTGCAGGTCCAGGGCTTTGCAGCTGGATTGATTTCCAAATCTCTCCACTGGAAGTCTTGCCTATTCATAGGAGATGGTCAGTTCAGGCTACTTATCAGGTATTGCTAGGAGTCTTAGCTGGGGTCTTTCTTGTAGATTCCTGCAAGATTTATTTGTGCCAGGTTTCTACCTGACCATGAAATGCTCCATCCCCCTTCCTAGTAATCTCATTCAGTACTCTCTCCCTCCATCTTCCTCAAACCTGATCCCTCATGTTCCCATCCCCACCCACCTGCAGTCAACTCATGAAATTTCTTCTATTTCCCCTTCCAGGGAGATCTGGGCACCCCCTCCTGACTTGAACTCTCCTTGTTACCTAGTCTTTCTGGGACTGTTGATTGTAGTGCAGTTGTCCTTTATTTTACAGCTAATATCCACTTATGAGTGAGTACACATGATGTTGTCTTTCTGGGTCTGGGTTACCTCACTCTACTCAAATGGGGTCTCTTTGTCCACCTTTAACATATGGGGAGGAGTTTAGTCTTACTGCAACTTGATATGCCATGTTTTGTTGATATACCAGGGGAGATTCCCCTTTCCTGAAGAGAAATAAAGGAATGTATTGTGTGTGTGTGTCGGGGGGAATACAGAGAGATATTTAGGGCAGGGGACTGGAAAGAGAAGAGGAAGGGGAAGCTGTAGCTTGTATGTAAAAGAAAAGATGGAAGGAGGAAAAAGAAAAGAAATAAGGAAAGACAGAAGGAAAGAAAAAGAAGTTAGAAGCTGTATTATCTGTGAGGGCAGCCTATTTCACTTCACATCATTTCCATTTAATACACAAAGAACAAATGCCGTGCCTGCATAAATTCTATTGTGGTTACAATGCACATTTCCATTAGGCATTCATCCATTGAGAGATGATGGACATTTCAGCTGCTTCTGTTTCCTAGTTATTGTGAATAATGCAGCAATAAAAATGGACCTGCAATTGTCTCTGTGGTACAACTAAGATTCTCTTGAATATCTATGAAGAAATGGTTATAAATGGGTCACAATGTAATCCTATTTTTAGTTTTTGAAAATTTGAAATACTGAGTTGCATTGCCTAGACCCATTTACTTGTGGAATTCTTAAGATTTCTCTTGCTGTTGTGTAGCTGGACGCTTCTGTCCAATCCTGCCAGGCCCATGGTCCCTCAGCTGCTTATAAAATAATCACTCAGAAGCTTATATTAATTATAACTGCTCAGCCATTAACTTAGGCTTGTTACTGACTAGTTCTTACACTTAAATTAACCCATATTCTTATCTATGTTAAGCCACTTGGCTTAGCACCTTTTATCAGTTATGCCTTGTCATCTTGCCTCCTCTGTGTCTGTCTGGTGACTTTTGACTCATCTCTTTCTCTTCCCCAAATTCTCCTTGTCTGCTTATCCTGCCTATACTTGCTGCTTGGCTACTGGACAATAAACATTTTATTTTTCAACAAATCAGAGCAATACACATTTGCAGTATACAGAATGACACTCTACAGCACTGTAGTTTCTAGTTTTTATTCCATTATCATTTCATAAGATGCAAGGAATTTTTTTTAATTCTCAAGCTTGCTCTGTAGCTGATCAATTCTGAACATGTATTCTATGTCTCTTAGAATAGTCTGTTGATCTGCTAAGTTCATATATTGTCTGGATTGATCCAGAAGTAACTTGTTGAAGTTTAACATGGATTATTTATATAAAGACAAGGGTGAGCTTATGAATTTTCTCACTATATTTCTGTAAGAAACTAACTGATCTTGCTTGTCACTTCCTATTTGTCTTATAAAGTTGATAACCCTAACTTCAGTATATATATTTATTTATATTTGCTAATTCTTTCTCCTGGATTACTCTAGTTATTAGGATACTGTAGTCTTCCTTATTTCTTTCAACTTGCTTTAATTTAATATTTACTTTTATACATCTCAATAGCTACTCCAGTCCCACTTTAGATCCCATTAATATGTTCTGTAGATTGAAATCAAATGTCAAATGTTAACATATTTCCTAATGAGCTATGGCTATTGGAGACAAATGAAAACTGTGACCTTGTTTTTAGATTGGTCAGTTATACAGTGGATGGAAATAATTTACACTTAAGGTTATTATGGACATGAATTTGTTATTTTCTATGACATAATGCTACCTTGGAGATTGTTTGGATCATTGTTAGTTATTGTCTTCCCCCTTAAGTAGTATTAGGAGTTCACTGTATTTGGAATGATGGATTTCTTTCCAGCTCTCATGTATTCATGTACCCTTCTAATGAAATTTATTGCTTCCTCTGATTTCATGAATGAAACTGTCTTTTTTCTTTCTCCTTAATATATTTTCTTTTGATCTGTCTTTGTTCCATGAATTACCTCAGTTTGTATGTGTCTGTAAATGCTCCAACCATTTTAAGAAATAGCTTTGCTGAATATAGCAATCTTGACTGGCTGCTATTTATTCTCGGGGTTTGAAAAACATCCTTCCTAGTTTTCCTGGATTTTAGGGCTGTGATGAGAGATCCAATGTCATTCTAATATGCTTGTCTTTCTAAGTAAGTTGGCTTTTGACTATTACAGCATTTAATATTGTTTATTTGCTTTATATATTTGGCATCTTGACTATTAAATTTCATGGATAGATTTCTCTCTAGACATGTCTTTTGATATTATTGGATTTGGATGTTCGTGTCTTTCTCTAGGTTTAAGTGATTATCTGCTGTAAATTCATGGTTATTGCTAATGACTGCTATACATGTACACAATGAAAAAGACCAAGTGAGACAGAAACAATTGAAAATCTATAGTTTGATGGCATAAACAGTAATTGTAAAGTGAATGTTGTCAAAGCTTGTCCTGAAACAGATAAGATGGGTGCCATTGAAAAGAGGCTTCCTGATCTACAGAGGAATGAAGCAAAGGGCACCCTCAGGGAAAGACCCCACTCTTCCAAGCTTCCAAATATGAAAAGAAAAGGAATCCCCTGATCTTACAAAGAACAACAAAATGTTGCTGCAAATGTGGTTCAATGGGGCCAGGATCCAAGCTCATGTGGTGATCACTTTAGAGTCACAAAAGATACAAGAGTTAAGGAGTCATGGAATCTTCCTTTATGGTTTCAGAAAGCTGCTGGGACAGACAGCATTTTGTAGTCACACATGAAAACCTGAAAAGGCAAGAGGTCCCAAGAGATTATTGTATGAAACTTGAAGTGAAGTCTGAGTTTTGTTGGAGATCTCAAAATGTTGGAGACTCCAGAATCACAGGATATATACCAAGGAGAGCTGCATATGAGCAGCGGAAACAGCCCAGTGGGGAAAAGCGACTTTGCAGGGAGGTTAACTGAAAGGGCAGAACCACCCAGTCCCTTTGACATCAAACACTGAACTAAAGGATTTATTATTTGTCCTGCTGTGTTTTGGCCTTGATTTGACCTAGGATTTCCTCCCTAGGAACCCATGTGTAACTGAAAGTTTTCCTATGCCTCTCCAGCTCCTGTGTCATCACTGTTCTGGAAACACTCAGACCCAAATGAACACAGAGAGGCATATATTAATTATGAACTGTGGCCTATATGTAGCAGGCATCTTCAAAGTTCTTATTAATAAAATCAAACCTGAGCCAGGTACTGGTGTGAACTCTAGAAGATCAGAGAAGCAGAACAAGCCACAGCTAACCTCACCTGGCCAACTTCTCAGCTGATCCTGTTTCCTCAGACTGGAAGCCTCTGTGTCCTCATATCTGAATGGCTCTCAGCTGAACTGCTTCTCGAAAGCCTGAAAGTTTAACCTGCTAAAAGCTTCTAGTTTCTGGTCTTCACGAGTTATATAACCTTCTGTCTTATAACATCACTCCCTGCGATTAAAGGCTCACTTTCTGGGATTAAAGGTGTGAGTCACCATGCTTGGCTGTATCCTTGAACACACAGAGATTCAGATGTATTTCTGCCTCTAGAATTCTAGGATTAAAGGCATGTGCTACCCACTGCCTATCCCCATGTTTAATATTGTGATTGTTCTGTTCTCTGACCCCAGATGATTTTATTAGCATGCACAATATTTCACGGAATACAATACCACCACACCTATTGGCTCAGGCTTCTTGCTAGCTTGGTCTTACATCTTAAATTAACCCATTTCTATAAATCTATACTTTGCCACATGGCTTGTGGCTTACCAGTATCTTTACATCTTGCTTCTCATAGTGGTGGCTGACAGCATCTTTTGACTCAGCCTTCCTCTTCCCAGAATTCTCCTTGTCTGCTCATCCCAACTATACTTCTTGCCTGGCTACTGGCCAATCAGCATTTTATTAAACCAGTGTACAAAAGCATTATTCCACAGCACCTATGTCTTCTTTTGGGAATGGTAATGTTTATGTTGTACCATTGTCTTTAAAACTATATAATTTGCTTTTTCACATTAAAGGGGGTTACAATTAAGATATTGCCTTGGATTTCAGAAAAGACTTTGGACTTTTAAACAGTTTCATGGCTGAAAGACTATAGACACTTTTCAAGTGGGAATAAGTATATTTTGCATTATGATACAGCCATGAGCCTATGGGGGCCACTGAGTGGAATGTGGTGGGTTGAGTGAGCAATATCCCCATAATCTCGGGCATTTGAAAGCTTGATACCCAGTTGATGAAGCTCTTTGGGGAAGCTTAGGAGGTGTCGCCTTGCTGAAAGAAATGTGTCACTGGATACAAAACATTAAAGGTGGCATTTCAAGTTCTCTCTTGCTACTTCTTGCTTGTAGTGAGTCCTCAACTTCATGTTCTTGCTGTTATGCCTACCACTTCCTTGTCATGTCTCCCTACCACAGTGGACTCTCATTCTATTGGAATCAAATAAATTGATCCAAATATACTTTCCTTCTGTAAATTGCCATGGCTCTGGTGTTTTCTCACAGCAATAGAAAAGGAACTAATACAAGAACTAACATTGAGTTGTCTAACAGACCACCCCCAGGAAATGAGCTCAGCTTAAGCTATCTAAAGAGATTGGCAGAATAACTTTTCATTTAGTTAAGATACTGCATTTCCTTCCCCAAATTCCTGTGCCAGTGCAGCGTCCTATGCAGTACAGTGATAATGGTTCATCAATCTGCTAGGCTTTATGGATTACTTAGAAGAGCACAGCTTTCGTGTTTCTTTCTATCTCTGACACCTTGATCTTCCCCTACATTTTGGGCTTCCTAACTCTTTCTGAGAAGCTGCCTACTACCCCCACATGGCTTCTTATTTGCCATGTGTCTGACCTCTGTCAGCCATCACATAGCTTTTGTTCCTTTGCTCTCCTCTCTTCTTTGGCATGCTGCTGAGATGGACAGATTGCATGGCCTAAGGTTTTTTCTTCTAAACTCTAATAAAATGTTTCTTCTTTCTTAAATTAGATGCAGTCTTTGTTAGTTTTTAAATTCTTTTACTAATAATTCTTAGAAACTCAAGAGAGAAACCTAGATTTTCCCACTTCCCTCAGTTGTAGTCAGAAAAATTGGAGGTATAAATATTTGTTAGAAAAAAAATTTGTCTATAAATATTTGTTAGATTTTAAATAACTAAATGATTGACCTCAAGATTGTAAAAAACATGAAAAAGCAAAATATAAATCAGCAGATGGTAATGCATCATAAAGTCAGAGAAGAAATTAATATAAATGGAAATAAAAAGAGCACAAAGGATTAATGAAATAAACAAAACTGTAATTACTAAAATCCAAAGTACCATGAGATTTCTTTTTCTTTTTACAGTATCTTGGCTGTGTTCATTTTTGTCTTCAATCAAAATCATTACATCTTGTATTTTCTTTAGGCCTATTCTCTTAGAGACAATATTTTTTAAGGGTGTTTATATCATGGAGTAGAAAGTTTTTGTTTGTTTGTTTGTTTTGTTTTTGTTTTGTTGTGTTTTTTAACTTCAAGAATGACAGTTTTTCTGGGTACATTAGTCTAGGTTGTCCATTTTACTTTTAGGACTGGAATGCATTCTTTCATGTTCCTCTGGCTTTCAAAGTTTTCATTGAGAAATCAACCATTATGCTGACATGTTTAATTTTTATATGTCTTATGTTATGGGGACTTACATTTTGATCTTGCCCAGTTGATGTTTTATATACTTCTTGTTTCTGTATGAGTATATCTTTTCCTAGTTTAAAAATGTTTTATTCTGTGATCTTGCTGAAGAACCAGACTATGCCATTGACCTAGGATTCTTTTCCCTCATATACTAAGAAGTTTGATCTTTTCATGGTGTTCCATGTTTTCTGCATATGCTGCTTCTGTGTTTTTGTTTTTATTTTATTTTGCATTCCTGGCCTATTTTTATCTAGATCTTTTATTTTAATTTTGAGTCCTAATTTTCTGTCTTCTGCTTATCCATTCTAGTTGTAAGGCTCTCCTTTGAGTATTTTAGTTGAGTTATTGAATTTTTACTTACTGCTTCATTTCAGGCTGAGTCTTCAACTTTTTATATTACTTTATGACTTTCATTGTCAAATTCTGGATTGTTTTCATCACTTCCACCAACCTTATATTCATATTTTTGGTATTTCTCAGGCATTTATTCTATTTAATTTCACTCTCTTTAAGTTCATTGAAATATTTCTTTGTGTCTTCTTGAATTGTTTGATGAAGCTTATGCTATGAGTTTAAATTTCATGTCCTGAAGTTCATTTGAGTAATTCTCATTGGTGAATATTTCTGTAGGACTGTTGGATTTGGATGACGGAGATCTTGCCCTGTCTTGATTGTTCATATTGTTGGTATTTTGGGATGAGATATGGGCTTGTGGACTACTTTTATTAGTTCTGTGTCTGATATGGACAGAGTGGGTTGAAGAAGAACATTAGATGTACAGGTCCAGTTAGGCCTAAATGTTGGATATGGCTTTGGTGAAATGAAAGGCAGGTAGCACTGGAGGTTGGCATGTAGAATATACATCTTTACCCAAGTCTGTAGTTTTCAGGTAGTTCTGGGAATTGAGAGACTATGTGGAAAGAAGGACTGTAGCTGGAGTACATGTTTTCCACATGGCTCCTGCAGCCACTAAGACCCAAGTAAACATACAGAAACTTAGATCACTTATGAACTGTATGGCTGTGGCAGGCTTCTTGCTATCTTGTTCTTATATCTTAAATTAACCCATTTCTATTCATCTATAAGTTGCCACATGACTCATGGCTTACTGGTACTTTACATCTTGCTTCTCATGGCAGCATCCACTGGCAACATCTCCTGACTCAGCCTTCCTGTCCCCAGAATTCTTCTCTCTGCTTATCCTGCCTATACTATACTTCCTGCCTGGCTACTGGCCAATCATCATTTTATTTATCAATCACTCAGAGCAATACATTCAAAGCATACAGAAAGAATTCCCCAAAAAAGGATCAAGTGAACTCATCTACCAGTAAAATAATTAATTAATTAATTTAATTGAAAGAGAATTAATAAAATAAGAATTGATATTTCAAAATAAAAAAAGATAAGCAAGATTGACACACTTTCTTTTGTCAATGTAACAAAAGAGAGAGATAGAAGGAGTGGGAACAAGAGAATCCAAGTTTACAAAATTAAAGATGAGAAGAGCCACATTATAATAGTTTCATTCTAATGTAATTCAGTTGGATATTACTGTATAATTTGAAAAACTATGATACATAAGACATTCCAAAATTAAACCAAGAGGATGGAAAAAACTGAACTGGATCTAAAGGAAGCACCAGGATTGAAGTAATAATAAAAACACAAGAAGTAAATAAATACCCAGAAGGATTCACTTCTGAATACAGCCAGAGCTTTATCAAAGAACTAATAGCAATGCTCCTCAAACTAGTCCTCAATATAGAAAGGAAGTACTGCTAACAAATTTATCATATGAAACTTTTATTGCTGATATCAAACTTGAAGAGGTCCCCACAACAACAATAACAAAAACATAGTCAAACATTCACATTGGATATGAATGCAAAAACACTCAGTAAAATACTTGCAAACCAAATTTGTTAATGCATCAAAATATCATTCACTATGAACAAGTTACCATCAGTCCAGGAATGCAAGGATGATTCAATATACATTGATCAATAAAAGCAATATACTACATGACAATACTTTTAAACAGACATTACATAACCATCTTCCCTGAAAAGGCTTTAGACTAGCAGTTCTCAAACTGTGGATTGTGACCCCTTTGGGTTGAATGACCCTTTCACAGAGTTCACAAATCATATCCTGCATATCAGATATTTACATTACAATTCACAGCATTACTAAACTTATAGTTATGAGGTAGCAACAAAAGTAATTTTATATTTGGTAGTCACCACAACTTGAGGAACTATATTAAAGGGCTGTAGCATTAGAAATGTTGAGAAACCACTTCTTTACTTTAAACAAAATCCTACATATCTCATGATAAAATTCTGAAATTATAAGTAGGCGGTGTATATCCCACACAATAATGATTGTTTATGACAAATTTATAGATAGTATTTTATTAAATGGAGAAACATAAGCACTTCCACTAAGTTGTTTAAGAGACAAGGTCATCTGTTTTCTCCACACAAAGTCAATGCTTGCTTGGAATGTTAGAAAGAGCAATAAAACACAAGAAAGAAATTAAAAGGGATAAAAGTAAGATGCCTAATGATATTCTGCTATACTCACAGATTGGTCCTAGACCAAGAGTTACTTATATACAGAGGACATACGTCAATCTCATGCAGGCCCCCTGGTTATTGGTTTAGTCTCTGTGTGCTACTATAAGCCCAGGTTAGTTGAGTATATGGGTTTTCTTGTGATGTCCTAGAGTCCTTTGGCTTCTATAGTCCTTTTTCTCTCTCTTAGGATTCACTGAGCTCAGCATAATGCTTGACTGTGGATCTCTGTACCTGTTTCTACCAGTTGTTAGATGAAGTCTTCCTGATGACTCTTGGTTTAGGCACCAATCTATGAGTATAGCATAATATCATTAGGCATCCTACTTGTATCCCTTTTAATTTCTTTCTTGTGTTTTATTGCTCTTTCCAACATTCCAAGCCAGCATTGACTTTGCATGGAGAAAACAGATGACCTTGTCTCTTAAACAACTTAGTGGAAATGCTTATGTTTCTCCATTTAATAAAACGCTATCTATAAATTTGTCATAAACAGTCATTATTGTGTGGGACATATACTTGGTCTTCTTGTGAGACTGCTAACAGTGGGGACAGGTATTGTCTCTGAGGCCTTTACTGGCTTTGGAGACCCTAGTCCTCATACTGGGATATGCCATGTTTTGTTGATATCCATGGGAGGCCTGCCATCTTCTGAATAGCATTAGAGAAAGAGCAGATGGGTGGATGGGCGGTATGGGAGGCAGATGGGAAGTGTTGGGAGGGAGTGGGACACGAGGAGGGAGGGGAAATTGTAGTTGTGATGTAAAATAATTAAATAAATAAATAAAAGAAAGGAAGATATCTAAACCTTTTGAAGATAATGTTGTGATCCTACACATAAAATACCCTAAGGAATCCATCAGAAAATTAAAAAAAAAATACAAAAACCCCACTTTTCAGCTAAGTAACAGTATATCAAATCAACATACTAAGTTCAGTAATTTTTCTATAAGATGATAGTGAACATGGTGAGAAATAAATCAGGAAAATTAACTCATTTGGGATAGCTAGAAAACAAAAGTAACTAGAAATAAACTGAACCAAGGATGTGGAAGACCTCTTCCATAAAAGCTTTGAAACATTGAGGAAGAATGATGAGAAAGACAGTGGAAAAGAGAAGACCCATGCTCATCTGTCTGCAGAATTAACATCATGAAAGTGGCTGTTATTCCAAAAGCTGTCTGCATATCCTGCAACTTCCTTCTGAAAATTTGATGTTATTTTCCACAGAACTAGAAAACCCTCTACTGGAATGCACATGGAGAACACCAGGACTCAGCAATTCTGAACAAAAGAGCAGCACTGGAAATATCATAATACAAAGTTCAGTTTATTTTACACATTATCAGTAAAACAAACAAACAAACAAAAAACCCAACATGATACCAACTCTAAAATATACATATGAGTTACTAGAGTCAGACACAAAACCTCACATCTACAGCCACCTAATTTTTGACAATTTTGTCAAAAATGTTCTTGGAGGAAAGACCGTTAGTCTTCCATCAAATGATACATGGAACTGTTATTACACATGTCAAAGGATGAAACAGTGCCCCTATCTACAGGCCCTTACAAACTCAATGCAAAATTGATGGTAGAATTTAATGTAAGAAATGAAACAGGAGGAGTTCTTAGTGGAAAATATTTCAAGATAGAACATAGGCAAAAACATTCTCAAAAGAAAAACAATGGTTCTGAAAATAATAGCAAGAATAGATAAATGGGAATGCATGTAATAAAAAAGCTGCTATACCACACAGGAAACAATTCATCATGTGGTGAGACAGCCAGCAGAATAGGAGGAAATCTTTGCTATCTGTACATCTGACAAAAAAATAATATTGCAGATATTCAAATAAATTAAAGAAAAAAAACTTGCCCCAAAGAAACAAAACAAGCCATCCTATAAATACATTAACTTCCAAAATTAATGGATAGTTTTCAAAGGCTGAATTTCAAATGACCAATATGCATATTATAAAGAGTTCAACTTAATTAAATGTCCTACTTTGCTTTTTGTTGCTGTAGAAAATAATGACCAAAACCAACTTGAGGCACAAAATGAATTATTTCATTTTACAGTTTATCATGGAAATCTGTTTACAGTTTACATCATCCAGAGAAGCCAATGCAGAAACTCATGGTTGGAGCTTGAGGCAGAAATTACCGTAGAGGAATGCTACTTACTAGCTTCCTTCCCCTGACTTGATCTGCTAGCCTTCTTTTCTTGTTTTGTCTTTTCTTTTTATATCATTCCTTTCTGTTGCTTTCCCTTCCCTTTTTTCTTCTTTCCTCCCTCCCTCCCTCCCTCCCACTCTCCTCCCTCCCTTCCTTCCCTCCTTTCTTTCTTTATCTCCAGTTGTCTTGGAACTTTTTGTGTAGATCAGGCTGGCCTAGAATTTGCAGTGATTCACCTCCATCTAATTAAAGGCATGGGGCACCACTCCCAGCTCTTCTCTCTCCATCTAATCATTAGAAACCTTTCTAGAACTAAACAATGGACTGAAGTTTAGTTGGCTCTAGACCTAGTCAAGCTGAAAACTAAGAATCACCATGACTAATAGTGTTCTAAAAAGAATGTGATAATACATGTGAATTGTGTAGAATTAGATCTAATATATAATTGTAGACACATTAATTGTTTTACCTCCAATACCATCCTGGTCTTTTCTATGCTATCCTCTTCCTTAGGCTTGTCTTCATTCATATTTCTGTTTGTTTTCAATTGTTAACCCCTTTCTTGCTGTAAATGGTTCACTTTCAGTTAATTCCTTTTACACCCTTTTCTTTTTCCCTACTACGTGGTTTGTGTACACAGTTAACTTTGTAAATATCTATAAACAATGCACACACATTAATTTTTATTAACTTCCTACTTAAATAAAACATATGGCATGCTACTAACAAATAATTATCTTAAAAATTAAACACACTGTTTATTTTACTGTATAACTCTAGTTTTTTGTTTGTTTGTTATTCTGAACATTGAACTGAGAGCTCTGTACATGCTAAGCAAGCACACTGGACTGAACTCCAGTGCCTCTCACTATGGATTTAATATTGAATGGGTTGTATTCCATTCATCTTAATTAAATTATTATATTTTTGAACATTTATTAATATTGGTATTATTAATTTTTTTCTATATAATCATTGAATTATATACACCTGGTCTTTTCATTAAAACTTTAGCAAAAGGTATAATTATCTTCTTTCTAATGGTTATACATATAATTAGTGTTAATTATAAAAGTTCATGAATTAGAAATTGGTCCAATGACAACAAATTATAGTTAAAGAGGGTAAATTAAAGTCAGAGCACATCCCCAAGTGGTATGGTGGGGAAAAAAGGTTTCTTTTCAATTATTAGGTTGTATTACATCAAGCAGAGTTTTTCTTCCACATTTTACTTATGGGAAACATAATTTCACTGTTACTTACTTTTAAGAATAACCCTAAACAACTGTGTGTACCAAATACTTTCTAAGTACCCACTCAATGTGATACAATTTTTGTAAATGTTCAGCATCTTAGATAACTAGTAATCTCCAAATATTTTCCTATGGTAAACAAAAATATTTCATCAAATAATAATCTACACAGAAGTCATACTGGTAACAATCTAATGGCTTCATAATCATTATTATTAGGAGTTTATACTTTGAATGCAGAAAAAAAGAACAAATGATAAATGCATTTCCTCACACACACAAAAGAAAAATAATTCCAAACAGAAAGAGCTAAAAATAGGGGAAATATCTCACTGGATAAAATTCTAGAAAACATGTAAGAAATAAGAGTTCACATCACCATAATCCATGCAAGGCTGGGTTGCATACATCTCTTATCCCAGTATGTCTAACCTTGAGTAATGAGTTCAAACTAGAAAATGTCTGGAAGCTCCTGGGACAGCTAGCCTGTGAACACAAGAATGAATAGCAAAAGACCATGTCTCAAACAAGGTCAGAGGCAGGAAGTGACACTGGAGATGGTCCTTTGACCTTCTTTTACATCCTGGCAATGACACGCGTACATGTGCACTCACACACAAAAATATGCACAAACTTATCACACACACACACACACACACACACACACACACACACACACACAGAGAGAGAGAGAGAGTGCACAAATAAGTGATAACCTAATCCTGGTAAATAATTTTACTACCAGAATTGATATGGAAAGAAAATACAAATTAGTCAGACCAGCCAGAAACTTCAGAATACAGCATTACCATGCAAACCATTCTAATTACCTCATCAAGGCAAGTTTCAGACCATATGTTAAATATTAAATATTAGAGTTTCTATCTAAATTATAATAGATTGCCTATTAGCTAATACACAGAATAGTTTCTAATTCTTACCTTTTATTTCTCTTCTGGAAAAAAAAACTTGATATTTTACACACATACAATTGTGTTGTTTGCACACAAACATGCTGCTGAATGTCCCCTTTAATACAACATACATAACACTGAAAGAGGTTCTTCATACATCATCATGTTTCATTGACTTTTTCTTACAAAGTGACTCAGAAATAACAATGAAATTGTGAGCTGATTTCTGAAATTGTGTTCAGTTATTCACAACTTCTGTAGAACAGTCTGGATACTTTTTGACAGCCTATAATAGTAATTTTGAAAGACTGAAAGTTAAATGACCCCATACTCATGTATACATGATAAATGGATGGAACAAATTGGATTGTATGGGTTATTGGAAAAAATAAAAGAGGAAAGGAATCGGGAAGAGAGTTAGAGATGGAAAAGAATGCAGTAGGAGTGACAGGTAAGATTGGGTGGGGGAAGAATGTAATCAAAATACATTGTATGGGTATGGAAAGATGGCTCAGGGTGGGCCCCAGGCCAGATGAGAGATGGTAGAGTGTTGGTCATACCCTGGACAGCTCTCAGAGCAAGGAGGCAGTAGGGTGCTCCCTACCCAAACCAGTCCTGGGCTCACTCAACTCCATAGAAACAAAGTCCACATCATGTTAGAGTCAGTTAAGCCAGAAAAACTGTTTCTCAGAAATCATGTAACCGGTAGTCTGCCTACTGGTAGTCTAGAAAGTGTCTACCTCCACTATGGCACTCTTGTCCTACATTCCCTGCTGCCTGCTTTGGTAATTGAATTGATGTGTTATTAACATTTGCCTGCCCTCAGTCTGGTCTGCACATGCAAATTAGCTGCATTCACTTGTTTTTTTGTGTCTTCCTCTCCCCTCATGACTAGGCTATAAAAGCTAGACCATTAATTCAATAAACGAACTGTCCTCAGATACAGTCTCCTTGGTCCAACTCCTTGCATCTTGAGATCACCAGCCTGCAATGGCCTCTTGTTCAGCAGCTAAGAACACTTGCTGCTTTTGAGAAAATGAGATTCAGTTCCCAGCACTCATGCTAGCTTGCTCAAAACTACTTGTAACTCTAGCCCCAGGAAAATTTACACCCTGTTTTGTCTTCCTTAGGAACCCGCATACACATAGATTCACTCCTACAGACATACATATACTCATAAATAAAAATAAATCTTTAAAGCATGGTGTAGTGGTATACACCTTTAATCTCAGCTTTCAATGAGAGAGAAAGGCAGATCTTTGAGATTTAATCCAGCCTGCTCTACAGAGCAAGTTCCAGAACACTCAGGAATACAATAAGAAACCCCATCTTGAAAAACAAAACAAAACAAGAATAATAAAAACATAAATAAATCTTTAAAAATACACTTTATGTATGATGAAAGCCTCAAAGAGTTAGTAAATGTACTTTTAAAGTAAAATATAGATTTATCGGTCCTATTTTGAATCTCACCTACATGCTCTTATGTACTATAGCAAATTATAAAAGTTGATGACATAGTGAAATACTTATTGTTTTCAAACATTTATGCATAAGATGGTGTATCAGCTTTCTTTGCTGCACTTGGGGTTGAACCCAAGGCCACATTGATGTTGGCAAATAATATCCCACCAGGCTACCTCCCTAGCCTAGGGATTATTATTTTATAGAGGTGTATACATAGAAGTATGCATGTGGGAAAATGCTGAGTGAGATGGATTTTCATTTGTAGATGAAACAAACTTTGTTTATTTATTCAGTAGAGTATGATTTTTCTCTAGAAACTTTTTGACAAAAGAAGTTAAAGTATAAAGTTTTGGAGTTGATTTTACTTTACTCTTTCATCTTCTAAGAAGAAACTTCATATTCCTTCACCCCAACTTTTCTCCCTTATGATTTCATGCAAGTGTTACAATAACTTTTCCATTTATTCCTTTATGAAAATAAGTGTAAATTTAACCACTATATCTGCTTTTCTATGGAACCTGGATATAGTGATGGTGTTGACAGAAAATGAATAGAGGACCAAAGACTTCTGGATTTGTTTGTTGGGGTTCACCTTCCTGTGCTACCCAGGGCTGGTATGAACTCCATAAGTGACAGCCTTACTTTTCTCTGTCTTATCCTGTCAGTTTCCACTGAGCTCTATCCATGAGATGGCATAAATAAACAACAAGTACATGGACAGATGTATTCAAGGCATTAATATAACAAGAATGAACATTTATCAGTCAAACAATTAGAACATGAGATACTTTAAAAATAACATACAATCAAATTACAACTTTTAAATAGAAATTGTGAGCAAGATAACATTTTCCTTAAACATCTTATTTGCAGATAGGGATCACTATTACTGTAGTTTTCATTCTGCTTCCTCATCAGACTACCAAGAACATAGGCAATCTATGGAATTTTTTCCCCTGGGATGCATCTCTTTATATTAGAGATCTGTTTTTTGTTTTTTTGGGTTTTTTTGGTTTTTTTTGTGTGTGTTTGATTCAGTCCTTCATCTTTGACATCTTGGTAGAAAGAGCATATCTCCCTTCTCAATTGTTCTACATCTTTTCCTCTTTAGAGATGTATCTTCACAAATTTTCTTTTCCATGAATGTTGATTACATAACTGAGATCCTTCATAATTTCTTCAGGGCATCAGGGTAGGCATGATTATGGAAGCAATGTAAGTGAAAGAGCTTCTGAGGCAAAAATTATCATAAACTCATACTAATTAGTAATTTGAAACATATACTACCTGCGTTTACTTTGGCTATAATTTATAGGAAATACTCTGTCCATTTCCCTGACTGAGCATCTGTCTTCAAGTGTGGATGCCTGGAGGTCAGACACAGCAGGTGCAACAGATGCAGACTAATTGCTTGATATCCAGCAGATCATTGCACTCTTAGATGAAGAACAGAAGCCAATTAAGTCATGAGGTAACAAGGAAGATAAATATAGGATGATTAAATTAAGCACATTAAGGTTACTAATGGTTCTCACATTATAGGATAATACCAGTAGACAAGAAATTTCTGTTTTAAAATTATCAAGAGCTTCACACACTTGGGGCTTGGGAGATGACTCAATTAGGAAAGTGCTTGTCATACACATTGAAACCTGAATTTGATTCTCACCACCCATGTAAAAAGCCTAGTGCCAAAGTGTACATCAATAATTACAGCACTGAAGAAATGAACACTAGGGCTTGGTGGTTAATTAATCTAGCCAATTAGTGAGCTCCAGATTCAATAAGAGACCCAATAAGAGAGAGAGAGAGAGAGAGAGAGAGAGAGAGAGAGAGAGAGAGAGAAAGGAAGGAAGGAAGGAAGGAAGGAAGGAAGGAAGGAAGGAAGGAAGAAATGAAGAAAGAAAGACAGAAAGAAAGGGAGGGATGGAGAGGGAGGAAGAAAAGCATAGAGTGATTGAAGAAGATGCATGACATTGACCTCTGCCTTCCACTACTCTGTAGACACGTGTATACACATATGAATACACACACAAGTATATACTTTTTTTTCTCAATAGAAGAATGTATCAAGCTTCTACAACATGCGGGTACTACTTAGGCTTTTTATAATCAATGTAGTATTAATAATATCTTAGATAATTAAAAATAAAAGAACTTAAGAATGAAAACATGTATAGATAGATGATAGTTATGATAGATAAATGTATAGACAGGTGGCAGATAGATAATAGATCACAGGCACATAGATAAATAAATACATATATAGATGATAAATAACAGATATGATAAAATACAGACAGACAGACAGAATCATCATTAAATAATTTAATCTCAAAATTGTATACACTTATAGTATTACAGTTAAAAGTATTGACTTCCTGGCAATTTTCTAACATAGTGGTGTAAGTTTAGACATTATAATTGGAATAGAATAATGGTGCTTCCCACTTTCACTAGAGAAGCATAGCTATTATTAGTCAATCAAACAAAGGTTGATTTTTGTTTAAAATATTTACTATGTAATAATCTAAAATAACCATTTCAAAATAATGTCATTACTTAAAGAGGTAACTCAGGATCAGGGCCATTTTCTTTTCTTATTCTTATCTTTAGCCAGAACCCATCACTTTGTGAATCCAGTATCATCCTGAAACATTCAAACAGCTTGCCTATTTTCCAGGAGACAAAGGCTAAAAAGGTCAAATTTGAAAGTCATTGTATAATAAAAATTTCTTCAACATTTTCAATTATTTCCAAACCTGCATTTTAAAGAAATCATTTAAATTTTTTTTTTTGTGTGTGTGTGTGTGTGCGCGCGCGCGCACGTGTCTGCTTGTTTGTGTTTGCAATGTGAGCATAGTTGAAGGCCAGAAATGGACATCAAGAGTCCCTAGAACTGCAGTTTCAGCCAGGTGTAAGCTGCTTAATGCGGGTGCTGGAATGGCATCTGAGTCCTCTGCATGAGCAGTAAGTGACTTTATCACTGAGCAATCTCCTTAGCTCCAAAAAGAGATTTTAACTAATAAATTCTTACCATTGCTATGGTCAGTGGGACATTGAACTTAAGTTTTATATATAAAGGTTGACTTGTTGATGTAATGTGGGAACATGGAATGAGAAGGGCGAATCTCTAATATTGAGTTAATAAGGTAAATGGACATTCACACAAATAAAGACTATATAGAGCCTATATGGAACTAAATGGGATATGCTGACACACTTAATGAAGTTAGGCTGTCACCCATACATAGAGACTTAGACACCAGTCTTATCTTTGGGTGCTGATTAGACAACTGTGAATTTTTTTGGCATATGAACTTTCCCAAACAAGAACATGTCAAAGTTGAAGTCTTTATCCTAGGGATATATTCCCAATTAGTTAGAGGCCATGGCTACTTATTCAAATATTTTATAGGAAGAGTAGAAAAGGAGTTATGGACAAAACATTTACCAAGAGTAGTTTTATAAGGTTGTTGTATGGTTATTCTCTAAATTGAAACATTCCTCCTTTGAAACATTTCCTCCTGGAGGCAAGAGGAAGACTGGTAAGACTAGGGAAGTAGTATAACATACAAAGTGCAGGAGTTAAATGAAAATTAAAAGACTTAGAAACTTCCTGAAAGTTACAAGATTCAAAAGGATCATGTCTAAACTTACATATGTGGTAATGGTTGATGGGAATAGATTACCAAACAAACCAAGGAGCTCTGGAGGATGCAGCTTTCCTGAGTCCTCACCACTACTGGGGTGAGCTTTATGGTGATACAGCTGCCTTTAAATCACCTATGTTCCTGTAAGAAACCCATCCATATTTCTGGAAATAATACAAATAAACTAAGTGACTTGTTAAACTATTATTTTGTAGAACCATTTCTTTGACCAGTTATCTGTGCCCTATCTGGAGTGAATAGACATTGGTTCACATGTCCCCTGGAAGTCACACAATAAGTAAAAATGTGATACTTGCCAGAGAAGAAGACTCAAAGGATTCCCAGATTGCTTACAGAGTCCTGCTTTGTCTGCATTTGGCCTTCTTATCTGGAAAGAGAATTTTCACATTTAGAAGTATAGCATATGGCCATCCCTTTGGCTGTGAAATGGCATTTCACTAAATTCTATGAATGTAAACTTTATGAATATTGAATGCACACTCAGCTGCTATATTTTCTAAACATAATGTTCATGTTCTTAGTTTGGCCTCACAAATACAGGATACATAGGATATCTTCTTTGATTTTGTCAAATACAAATAAACTAGATATTATAACTACAATTCTTGCTTAATAATTGTTTTGTTGTATGTAACTTCGCTATGTTGAAGTTAAACCCTTCCTTTTGAATAGAAACGAAAGGGGAAATCATGGGTGTTGACATTCTGTATGCTGTGAAAATGTGTTGCTCTGGTTGGTTGATAAATAAAGCTATTTGGCCAATGGCGAAGCAGAATGATGTTTGGCGGGATATATATATATAGAGAGAGAGAGGAAGGAAGAGGCTAGAGTAGGGGAGACGCTGTTAGCCGCCACCAGAAGAAGCAAGATGTAAATGTCCTGGCAAGTCATGAGCCATGTGGCAAAGTATAGATTTATAGAAATGAGTTAATTTAAGATATAAAAACTAGTTAACAAGAAGGCTGCCATAGCCAAAGTTTAAAAATAACATTAGCCTGTGTATGTTTACACTGGGTCTTGGGTCTGAGCATGTGAGAGGGATTTGTCCTGACTGCACACCAGGAAGGACACAGGAGAACTTTCAGCTACAATACACTGGAGCAAGCGTCATGTGTAAATCATCTTATCATTTTGTCACTTTTATTTGTGTTGAAAATAGGCTGGACATTCTGTCAGATTCTCACATGATGCAACTTTGAATTAAAACAACTTAAGGTTAACTAAATGATACATGAGAAAGCGTGTCTCTTTATTAGGCTAATGAAAACCCAAGAAATATTCAAAGTTCCAAGATAGTAGTTGAAAAGATGTTCAAGTTTGAAAGAAATTTTATTTTCAGAGATGCTAGTGGAGCTAAAGTGTGTGTGTGTGTGTGTGTGTGTGTGTGTGTGTGAGAGAGAGAGAGAGAGAGAGAGAGAGAGAGAGAGAGAGAGAGAGTGTGTGTGTGCATGAGTGTGTGTGCATGTGTATGTATTCCAAGAATGTGGTAGTCAGGGGTCAACTCGTGTTGGTTAGTTCTATGTTCATACTTTTCCATGCAAGGGATGGAGCTCAGGTCCTCAGGATTGTTGGCACTGAGCCATCTCATCAGCTCTTGGGAGATGTTAAATTAGGCAAAATTTCCTTATGTGTTTTAACTTCTATATTCAATATTTCTGAAATGTTTCAGAGACTTATTTTAAGTTGTCTGGCTTGACCACAAGTGCTTTTACTCATTCAGCCATCTCACAAATCCTAATTTAATGATCTATTTAGAGAATATGTATATGCAAAACTATCGGTGTATGTAATTTATAATATTTTCATCATCTCAGAAAGAACCCCAGCACTCTTCAGCTACACTCTCTGGCAAACATTAAACTTCATTCTCTATGTAAATATGCCTGTGGTTGGCTTGTTTCTCTCAAACTAATAGTCCAGAGTCATGCATGTTATGACATTTTTTTTTTTTTTGAGCTGAGGATCGAACCCAGGGCCTTGCGCTTGCTAGGCAAGCACTCTACCACTGAGCTAAATCCCCAACCTGACTCATGCATGTTATATACTACAGACTATAGCATTATTTCATTGATTTTATACAACAGAATAAAATCACATTGTATGGAAATATCACATTAATCTAGTTCTCATTTTTTTTTTATTTCAGTCATTTTTACCCTTGCCTAATAAGGCCAACATAGGGTATTGGACTAGAGCTCGAGTAATAGTCTAGAAACCAAGATCAGGTCCTCTGCAAGAACAGCAAGTGCTCTTAATAGGTGATCCATCTCTTTGGCCTCATTGAGGTATAATCTTTAATTTTAAGTCAAAATCCAAAACAAAACTAGTTGTCATGGTTCTGTCAAATTTCCACTAATGTGATGAGTTTAATCTTGCAATATACAAATTTAAATGAATAAGCATTGACTGAGTTGCTTTTAGACATATTGTGTATCAAAGAAGCTTATAAAATTAGGGGAACCTTTTATCTTTGAATAGGAGATCCATCAGGATATTGAAGGCAAATTTTCCATGTGTTACAAGGATCAACTCTCTGCCCAGTGACATTGCCAATTCTATGATGGATGTGAAAAGGAGTTTAGTGGGCCACTATGACTGAAATGGTTTAAAATATGTCACAGAGTATCTGAATACACATATCATCAGCCCGATCTTTATTTATCAAACGTACAGCCTATGGAGACAGCCCTCCTTGTGCTGTCACTTCGCCTGTGGATTCTCCACACCAAAAAGAAGCCTTCCTTAAGCTGCTGTTCTCAGACATGATGCCACTGCAATGAGAAAGGCAAGCTAATACAAGACCTTTATTGGAATTCTTTTGCAATATAAGCAAGTGAATACAAAGAAAATTAGTTATATGAGTGAATATATATTTAGAAACACATGACAAATAAATTATTTAAAAGCTAGCCAAAAGAAACCAGCACTTTTGCAATATCCAGGAGCACACTGTAGTTGTGTGTGATTAGCTTCCTTCCTAGCTTCTGTGTGATGGTTTTACTACTGCTTTTGGGATTCATATAACTTCTCAGAGCAAGGACATTTGTCATACAAGTTTCTAGAGATGAAATTACAAACATTTTTCTCTTTTCTGTCTTTACTTTACCTGACCTATTGAATAAATATTTCTGTGTCATAATTTGTTCATCATATTATGAGAATTTCTCCAATTATTTTGAGATCTAAGAATTTGATCACATTTCTTTTTTTTTTTTTTTTTGATCACATTTTCTTTTCATGTATGGACTTGCCATTTTCAAAGGACACTTAAATATTTTTGCAGTGACTCAGATATTCTGAATTAAAGGTGACTCAGAGACTACACTGCCAGCTCCCAGAGTTTCTAGGTACATCAAGTGGACTAATGTCTTCCTCTGACTGCCCTTCCTCCTCTGCTTTAATGTTGAAGAAGGTGCCTAATTTGAGTTTTGTTTTGTTTTTGGTTTTTTTTTGTTTTTTTTTGTTTTTTTTTTTTTTTTTTTTTAGTTTTACTGCAGTCTTCTTGTATTTTGGCTAAGGCTAATGTGATTTAATGTTTGCAAACATGTGGTAATATCGTGTCCCCCAATATATTGTGCACTCTAATAAACTTATCTCAGGTCAGAGAACAGAACAGCCACAAGATATACATAGAGGCCAGAAAATGGTGGCATGCACACCTTTAATCCTAGCGTTTTGGAGGCATAGATCCATCCATATCTCTGTGATTTCAAGTCCACACTGGAGACTGAGCCAGGCATGATGGCACACACTTTTAATCCCAGGAAGTGATGGCAGGAAGCAGAAAGCTTTTAGGCTTTTAGCAGCAGTTCTGCTGAGATACATTCAGGTGAGGACTCAGAGGCTTCTAGTTTGAGGAAACAGAATTGGCTGAGAAGCTAGCAAGGTGAGGTTAGCTGTGGCTGGTTCTGTTTCTCTGACCTTTCAACGTTTACCCCAATAACTGTTTCTGGGTTTATTTTTATTAATAAGACCATTAAGATTTGTGCTACACAAACACATTAAGATTTGCTCATAGCTTTTCAAACCTTCTTGAGGACTTTAAATTTCAAAATTACTATATGCTGACAAGATGATTCAGATGTCTGCTGTTCTTTTGTGACACAGTTATTCTTGTCACTCAAAGATTTGATGGAATCACAAGGGCAAGCTGCAGATGGTGGTCAAGCAGCATGAGCCAAAAACATGTTTCTCCATGGAGTCATATAAACAAAAAACAATAGACAGTTATGATGAATAATCTGAAGTAAACCCACTCCTATCTGCTACACCTGAGAAGAGCATGAAAACACATTTCAAGAAGAATTTTGAAGAAGCCGAGGTCACAAGACTCTTGTCTTGTATTCTTGGAGTTTTCTCACAAGCACTGAGAATTGTCCTCACACAGCTCCATTCTTGGACTGTGTTTTGACAGTCTGTGTTTCATTTCCTGTTGCTGTATTAAAACACCCTGACCATAGCCATTCCAGGTCACAGTCCATCATTGTGGAGAAGTCACAGCAGCAGGATCTTTAAGTAGCTAATCACATCAATCCCACAGTGAAGAGCAGAAATCAAGTGAACTAAAACCAGTAAGGTTTAAAAAAATACAAAAATAAAACAAAAAGCCCACAAAGAAATCATGGAGTCTATGCTGTGTTAAGTGTTAGCCAGTTGCTCCTGACTATGGGGTTTGGCCCACCCTACAGTATTGTTTTGCATTTTTTTTTTTTATAGAGAAAGAGAGGGAGAGACAGAAAGACAGAGAACTTGAAGTTAGGAAGGGAAGGAGGTGTGGAAGATCTGGAAGGAGTTTTGGGAAGGGGAAAGAACATGATTAAAATATGTTGTACTAAAACTTTTAATACAAAAGAGAGCTGAAAGCAATGGATATGTACGCATGTGCTCAATTCTTCTTGTCATCTGTTCCAGGACCCAGGAAATGGTAATACGTTCAGGGTGATCTTCTCACATCAATGAACTAAAAGACAATTCCTTCACAAGGGTAACCATAGGTCAACTTAAACAATTTCTCATTGAAATTCCCTTCACAGGTGATTCTAGATTCTCAGCTGTCAGCTAGACAAGTTAAACAAGCCATCACACATCTATTTATGGGTACAAGAAAGATTCTTAAAATCCATAATGGTTGAAACCAGGTAACTGCATATGGAAATATCTATACAAAGGAATCCTCTTCCCTGGAGCCTTCATTTTATGATGAAGGGTTTATAATTCATGTTTTGGTATTTATAGAACATCCTGCTATTACTTAGTGTAGATGTCAATTTACTAAATGGTTACTGTGTAGGAAACAACTTTGACTCAGCCTTCTCCATATCTTGTTGCAACATAAATCCTACTATCCCTTCCGGTATATGATTTTGATGAGCTTGTGTGTACCACATAGTAACTATGCTGTAATCAGCTTATATCACATTTTTTTACTCTCCTAGTACAGTGGCTGAACACTGAAGTACTTAATGTTTTAATACTAATTTATATTTGTGTTATAATTATTTATTCTCTAATATTCCCTAATTAATAATTAGAAACTTCCAGTGACTTAACACAACATATGAGCTTTCTTTGGCTCCTATTTTTTTATATTAAGTCTTCTCTCCTATTGTCTAATACCCAGGACTCTATCAGCATTACCTTCTCTAGAGGATGGGAGCACAGAGTTGAGGCAAGTCCCAAGAGTTCCAGACATCTGTGGGGCATTCTTTATTATTATTATTATTACTATTATTATTTTATTTTCAGGTTGGTATCATGGCCTCGTCATACTTGGAGTCATCTTTTACTCTTATTAGTTCTCTCCCCTCCTACCTCCTCCCAGTTGGTTCCCCTTCCTCCCCAGTGTATCTCCCCTCTGCTTGCCTATTATCTGTACTCCATTATTACCTTCATTTTTCATCTCCTTTAAGATTCCCTCCTGTGCTCTTATGATCTCCTTTCTAGTGCTGTGACCTATAAGCATACATTTAAAACAAACATGGACATTAAAATTAAGTTTGCATAGAAAATAAGACATGGTATTTGTTTTTTCCATGTCTGCTTATTTCGCTTAATATATTGGTTTACAGTTTTATGCTTTTCTTGTTAATGTCATGATTTTGTTTTTGTTTATAACTCCTTGAAATTCTATCGTGAATATATGCCACATTTTTAATGCATTCATCTATTGATAGATATCTGTTGGGCTGGTTCCATCTCTTAGATATTGTGAGTAATGCAGCAACAAACAAGGATGTGAAAGTATTTCTATTGTATGTTGACTAGAGTCCTCCAGGTACATACTCAATAGTTGTTTATCTGGGTCATGTGGTCATTTTCTTTTCAATTTTTTGAAGACTCTCTGTACAGATTTCCACAGTGGCTGCATGAATTTACAAATCCACCAACAGGGAAAAGGATCCTTTTTCTACTCATGTTCACCAGTATTTATTGTCATTTATTCTCTTGATGATAGTCTTTCTGACTGGAGGGATGTAGAAACCCAAGTCAGATTTAATTTGCATTAACCCAATGGCTAAAGAATGCTGAATACCATTAAAGGGGTTAGAGACACCCATATGGGTTCAATTGTTGACCTAGAATCCTAATGCATGTGCCGCACCACACAATCATGGCATTTGCAACATACTATACATTATAATTCCAGAGGTTTTACCTTTGGTTTTGTTCACTGGTATCTAGCACAGTATGCAGTAAAAAGTAGGTGTTCAATAGCAATATAACTGTAATAATTGAAGAAATGATGGTTACTCTTATTCAAAGAGCTGGAACACAGAAGAGCCAAATATTCAGGAATGGTTTTGTGAATATATGAACAGCTAAAAATACAGTCTATCATTTTTCTTAGTCCTAGCAAATATCCTATCATGGAAACAGCACTGAACAATGATACAAGTAAGCCATTGTGCTGGGAAACCAAGGGTCAGCAGAGTGTAGAGAGTCCAGTTTTACTTACAGGTGATGAGCATGGGCTGATTGACAAGCTCAGAGAGCCACATGTAAACTGCAGCAGAATTCATCAGTCATAGTCACCCTGTGCAGACATCCAAAGGTATTTCATTTGAGATGAAGGGAGTGATTTAGAGCAAAAGATTTTTCATTCTCCTTCTTATTTGAAACCACCAATTCATTATAACACCTGCCCATAGACATGCTTGCTCAATAATGTATTTTGGTTTGTTTTGATCAGCCCTTCAGCATTCTGTCTTAGAGGTTAATGTCTCTCAACTTCTGGAATAAGAGCTCCACTGTCTTGCCATATAGTTAGCATCCTTATTCAAAGAAGTGCACCAGGAAACAAAATGTGGACTCCCCCCCCCCACTACATTTCCATAAGGAAATCTGATAGGATCTTATTTTTAATCCACACTGGTAAGAAATTATTTTAGACTCTAGCAATATACTTCTCATTAACAGTTTATCATTTTCTGCTTGGGGAAATACATCACATTATATTAATCATATAGCAATACATATATCAATATATATTTCAAAACTTAATATGTGTGAGATGCACAGACATCATGAACTTTTTGTTTTGTGCATGTTCATATTATATGTACATGCAATATGTGTCTGGGAAGGCAGAGGACAAAGTCAGGTATTGTCTTCAGTCATTCATTTTGTCTTTTGAGATAGGCTCTCTGATATCTGTCTTGCCAAGGCTCACTGATAACTATGTGGCCAGCAAGCCCCAGCATTCCTTCTATCTCTGCTCCCATCTATCTCTGGTGCTACAGAAGCATACATACATATATATACATGCCATGGATCTGAACTCAGGCTCTCAATTTTGCACAGCAGGCATTTTACCCAATTAACCATCTTCTCAACTTTATTCCTAATTGTGACTAGCTTTAGTAGGATGTCTCTCTTGGACAATGTTCAATCCAATGTCTTGGGTGACTCAAAGACTATAATTTCAGTGGCCCTTGTGACCTTACAGAATTCCCACTAGGAGTCAACAGAGTCACTGTGTTTTGTCCTCTCAGATATGACATTAATCTTGCTGTATAAATGTCTATTCTTTCTGAGTTTGGCTATTAATATCAACAGCTGGATATATTGGCAATTCTTGCAACAAAGATTAACCAAACAGCAAGAACGTTTGAAATAAAGTTATGTGCACTAATGTGTACTTATGTATTTTATCTTGCCATTGTCTCTTAAACAATGCAATGTAATAGTGATTTGTCCAATGTTAGAATTGTAGTCAGTATTATAAGTAATCCAGAGAGACTTTACATTGGGATGGTTTGTATAAATCTCATGCAAATACTGTCACTTTCTGGCAAGTGATTGAGTTTTACAGGATGTTGATGTCCACTGAGCTCCTAGAACAAATTACCATGGGTACTGAGGGATGATTACATCCTAAACATTTATATTATTATAAATAATATAATAACCACATAGATTTTCTACAAATTAGCCTGAGCATGACAAGATAGCTTAGCAGTTAAGAGCATTTTATGATCATGAGGAGAACCAGGATTTGGTCCCAAGAATTTATATCAAAACCACCTGTGGCTCCAGTTCTATGTGATATGTTCCCTTTTCTGACCTCTGGGGGAACTGCGTATATGTAGTGTACATACAAACATACAGGTACACAATATACGTATGCAAGTTAAAAATAATTTTAAAATATAATAGTATTTCCATAAATTATAATTCTTTCTGTCAAAATATTTAACTTTAAGCACCTTGGCACTGGGGTGATTTTTCTTCTCATTTATTGAATGCTCAAACAGATGTACAGTTGAACAATTTGTTTAAAAAAAAAAACCACACACTGATGCAGAGTTGGTGAGGAAAAGCCCTTGAGGCCACACAAGGAACTACAGGCAGCTGAAGAATGCTGAAAATGGGAGAAATAGACTTCCATTAGGGAAGAGCACACCTTTGATCATTTCATACCAAATGGTCAGCCTTATAAACATGCATACATGTAATAATTATACAGACTGAGTAAATAAATTTAGGAATATATATGTATATATATGTACACCTATATGTATGTAACAATAATTAGTGAAAAAAAAGAGGCCATGAATTTGGGAGCAAGTGAGAGTATATAGAAGAATTTGGAAGGAAGAAAGGGAAAAGAGAAATACTGTGATTCTATTAAATATCAAAAACAAAATGAACCCAAAAACTTGAGCAGTGGCAGCTCAAGTGAATGCACTGGAATTTCATGTGTTGACCTCTTCAATGGGATATCTTCTTTGTAACAAGTATGTGTGGAGCTACACCCAAGAATAAATGAGTCTGTAAAGCACAGGGTTGAAACCCACTACACTCCATCCACCAACTCTTGCAAAACTAATGAGTCCTGTTTTAGAATATATGTTTTTACAAAGTCCTTGTTCCAAGATGAGTATTTCTTTCACATGGAGATTCAGCCTCAAATCTGCTACATCTGAAGGTATGAGGTCAATATCACTATTTGAAGTGTATGATGTGTCAGCTTACTGACAAAAATGAGGTAAATTATAGATAGAACAACTGACTGAGTAGCTCAAGGACTGAAGGTTAGAGCAAAATAGAAAGAGTCTAGCAAAGTTTTTTATTGCATTCTTAGAGAACAGAGAAAACATGAAGGTGTTGCATCCACTGACAAAAAACAGCATTGCTCTGACTCTAGCACTTTAGAGAACAGGTCAGCAAAAATCCATCAGGCAAACAACCTAGCTCTGCTCAAGTGTTAACTTTACATAAAGGAAAATCTAGACAGGAAGATGGTAAAAGCAGATGGTGGGAAGAAATCTCTGGCCTTGACCTATTGTGAAGACAGAACTATTGAGTTTTCTAATATCATTTTGTATTGAAACTTTTGAGGATTTTGTGGCTAACCACCACTTTGAAGTTCTATTTATTTATTGATTTGATTTATTTGTGTGTTTTTTTTTTAATTTATTCTACATCCTGACTGCAGTTTTCCTTTCCTCCTCTCCTCCCATTTCCTCTCCCACCTCCCTTCCACCACTTCCCCTCGATCCATCCGTCCTCAGTTTCTGTTTGGAAAGGGGCAGGTCTCCCATGTGTATCAACAAAGTATGGTGTGTCAAGTTGAAGTAGGACTAAGATCCTCCCCTTGTAGTAAAGCTTGCCAAGGCAACTCAGTATGAGGACTAGGTTTCCAAAAGCCAGCCAAAGTATTAGGGTCAGCCCCTGCTCCCATTGTAGATCAAGCGACACAACTGTTGACTATATCTAGAGGGCTCAGGTCAGTCTCAGGATCCAGCTGGGGAGTGGTTGGAAGGGGAGAGTACTAAAAGATGACTGGAGGGGGTGCTTTTCAGGGTCAGGTAGAAACCTGATGCAAGGGAAACTCCCACAAATCTACAAGGATGACCCCAGCTAAATCTCCTAGCAATAGTAGATACATAGCCTGAACTGGCCATCTCCTGTGATCAACTACCCCAGTTGTCATCAGACAGCCTTCATCCAGTAAATGATGGAAACAGATGCAGAAACCCACAGCCAAACATTAGGCAGAGCTTGGGGAATCCTGCTGAAGAGAGGAGGAAGGATTTTAGGAGCCACAAGGGTCAAATATATCACAAGAAAACCCATAGAAATAACTAACCTGGCTCACAGAAACTAACAGAGTCTAAATTACTTTGAACTTCATTGGTGGATAATTCTGTATGAAAGACAAATGTTTTGAAAGTCCACATAATAAAAATATGTTGGTTACTTTGTCCCACTATGGAGTATCTTACTCAATATTTTCTGTTACAATGGACAATACATGCCAGAAAATATGCATGTCTCTTTTCAGGCAGTATCAGATGCCACCCCATGAATTCCAATTCATTCAGATATATATACACATGATTGAGGAATCACTATTTAGATGGGAGGCATAACTTTTTGATAAATCTCCCAGTGACAATTTTTCCACACACCTTCTCAGAGATTTTTCTTGCTTCTGTTCAGCAAAGATCTGCCTACTAGTCAAATTAGTAATAGCCTTGCCCATTTCCCTATTTCATACCTATGCTCTCTGAGACAAAAAAAAAATGACTTGTAGGAAAAACTATATCTCATATTTTTATGATTTCAAAACAAAATCTGTGGACCTCCCCTACTTGCTGCAAGCCTCAAAAATACATTATAGAGATTCAGCTGTATGTATTAAAGTTATGCCTAGAAAGAACAAATAATTTTTTGAGAAGGAAGCCAATAATCAAGGAATATTTGTGTTGTGCCCAGATCGTGACCCCCAGAAAGACCACTGAAGATGAGCATGCCAGAATGCAAAAACAAGGTTTAATTCTGGATATCCAAAATCAATACAAACCTAGGTAGGGACTTTGTCCAGCAGATTCAATGCAGTGGAGGCTGGAGGAAGTGATCACCTCTGTACAAGCTCAGTCTTTAAAGGAAAAAGCAAGATTACATAATTTCGGGGTGCTAGTACAGGTTCAATTCTGATTGGCTCGATTCTAGGGACTTTCTAGAAATCATGGCTTAATCTTTACTTCTAAGGGAGTGGTTGCCCACCACCATCTCTCATTGGCTTCCCTCAGGTAGGGGCATTTTTATGGTCAGTTATGTAAGGAACCAGGGAGAGGTCATTCCATAGTCAGCAGTCATTACCTCATGACTACCTTGTAACTCTATACTTTTACACTTCCTGGTTTCTGGAATCTGGACTGACTAGTTTCAGTAACTCATGGCCTGTACCTAAAAGGAGAAATCTTAGGCCTTAGTTTTAGGGTGAAAACATTTTGGTCTTATTTCTAAGGTGGCTCATTTTGGTCTCACAATTTGATGTTATTAGGCTTATAATATTCGGCTGTTTCTTGCTATGAAATTCTTGTTTGTTCATACACTACTAGTCCATACTACAAAAGCATAAACTTCTCAGACTGACTCCTGATCTACTAAGTAACACCCCTAACAGAGCCTAAGAGACAAGCAGACTGTAGACACACAACTTTGTTTCTTGTGCAAATGAAGCTCAGACCTTCCTTCTCCAGACATGGAAAATGGCATTCTGGAGCAATTGACACAGAACAAAGGAGTTTTTTCATATCAAGGTAGAATAAAGGGTGGGGCATGATTAGAGAAAGGAACAAAGCAGATATTTTGTAGAGAATAAGGATTGGGTCAGGTGAAGAGAGTAGGAAGAGAAGAAAACAGCATGGACAGAGAAACTGAAGACAAAGATGAGATTGAAAACTTAGGAGCTTACTAAAACTATGAGAGGACAGAAAGAGAAGGGACAGAGAGGAACTGAGTGTCAGGATGGAACTGAAGCTGTGTAGATAGAAGTTTGTTGTAGAGAAATAAAGTAAGGGACCTAAGAAACTAGTGTATATAGATTCTTTTACCTTAGATAACCCCAAGCTGAATATAACATCTTCCCTGGCACTCTAGGAGGAATCTCAGGGCAGTCCCTTAGGGAAATTTTGATACCTACTGACCACTTAGATGTCATGTGACTTGTGATCTTCTCAAGGACTCTTGAGATTTAGTGAAAGAATAATAAAATATAACCTGGGTATATCCCTATCATACATTATTAATACACTCAAAAATCTCAAAGAGTAAATGGATTGATTAATATTTAATGATTTGTAAAACAAACTTATGCTACTCAATTAAAATAGAATTTCATCAATGACTGGCACCAATACTTCAAAGAATTGGCTTATGTATTGGCATTTCAAGTAGTGAGTTTTATGGCATTATTATGATAAGTTGCCTGAGATTTCAGTATTTACTTGTGATATTCACTTAGATTTATTAGCTGAATTTACAAAGCTAAGCCCATAGAAATTAGCTCCAATATGCAAGCACTCTCATATTTACTGAAAAAATCAACTGAATGAAAGTGCAATAAAAGTCCTCCTACCCACCTTGTTAGTGATGAAGTTAACATCAGGCAAAGTGTGTGCTACATCAACAAAATGGTAATAGCATCACAGGGAAATGATGTCATTCAACTGTAGTTAATCTTGACTATTCACAAATTTCAAGGTGTTGGGAATCAGCACTGCTAGTACATGTGTTGGGGGAGGGGTGTAACAAAGATTTTGTTCTCCAGACAGAAGAATTGTGCATTTTTGATCTTTATAGGCTCACTTGGGAATCTTTCCAGCAGTTGGCCTTTTTTTTTTTTTTTTTTTTGTTCAGGCTAGAATAGCTTTCTTGTCACTAGAATTATTGAAAGAACATTAAAGAGGCAGCTACATTGTTTAATCATTTATTTTTCTATCATAGGTAATAATTAAAGGAACTATTTGCCAGGTCACAGCTGACTAAAGAGGTAACACAACAGAGGTGTCATTTACAAACATTACAAGGCTTATATTGCAGGGAAAAAACGTAGTTTTGTAAACATGACTAATTCAACTAATGATTGTAGTAGAGTTCTAGGAAGTCAACAGCAAATGGTAATATTTCCAGGGCTAGGTCGGTTTGGACACTGAGTTCTATAGTATAATATTGTAAACATTCAGGTTTTTATGAGAATACAAGGAAACAACAAAACTTAGCTTATCAGTTAGGCAGGGGGAATACAGAAAGAAGAGCGACTTGTTTGTTTGGTTTATTTGGGGGGGACTCAATATTGAACTTGGTAGACAAAGACATTAAATTAACTGTAGTAAACATGCTCAAAAGTAAAGAAAAAGGCTGAACTAAGATATGCCAGCAATGAAAGAGACTAATTTTGAAATAAATAAAAGATATGACAATACGAATTATAAGATAGAGATAAAATATAAACTTTGCACCACAAATTGTAACTTTAGACATGAAAATTTTACCAGCAATATTCAAAAACATATCAGAGAAAGTAGAAAACTCCATTCCTTATAACAGAAACACTAAAAAAAGACAGAAAAATATTTGAAGAAACAATGACAAAATCAAAATTAGGTTATTCAGGGAAAATTTTAACTTTAGTTTATATTTGTGTGTGTGTGTGTGTTTGTGTGTGTGTGTGTGTGTGTGTGTGTGTGTGTGTGTGTGATGCAAATGTAAGTATATGCCTGCAGAGGCCAGAAAACAGTGTCAGATCACCCTGGAACAGGAGTTATAAGAGGTTGTGAGCTGCTGAACCTAATTGCTAGAAACCAAACTCAGGTCTTCTGCAAGAGCCACAAGTACTTGTCATTGCTGTACTAGCTCTTTATCACAGTCTTTCCAAATATGATTAAAGGATTTACATATCAAAAAAATCCAGCATACCCATAGAATATACATAGAGATGCAATATGATCACAGTATACAAAACAATAGAGTAAAAGAGACTTCTTAGCCATTGATGCTGCAGAAACTGAATATCCATAAGTACAGGTGCTACACTCAGCCTCCATTTAACCCCACAAGAGTTTGAAATGGATCAGAGGCTTAAATATAATACCTAAAATTTTGATACAGAAAAAAAAAATAGGGAAAACTCTTCAAAGTACAGGCAAAGTCAAGAACCCCTGGAAAAGGAGACAAAATAACCCCAAGATTAACAAATGGTGTTGTATGAAATATATGGTTTGTCTTGCCCAACCTCAATGTTTTGTTTTGTTTTTTTTTTACCTTATTATATTTTATTTTCCTATATTTAAAAAATTGAATGGATGACCAAATGTCTAGCCACTAGGTTTAAGGTTAACAACTGAACTGTCACTTATACCTGCTGGGAGAGGAAAAAGGAGTTTTCTCCAATGGAGTGACATTGGGTATATCAACAGTTCCAGGGCAGGTTTCCTGGTTAGAAGTAGTTGACCAACATATAATTGGACTCCACAGGGTTTTTGGTGGTGGTGGTGGTGGTGGTGGTGTGTGTGTGTGTATTTTTATTTGGTTTTAATTAATGTTTTTTTTTTTCCTTTTTGGGTATGATTTTATTTTGTTTTCTTGGTTTATGTGGGGTTATTGTATTGGGTTTTTGTTTCTTTTTTGAGAAAACTTACAGTTGGGTGAGTAGGGAAGGGTGAAGGATATGGAGGAAATTGGAGGAGAGAAGATATAGGATCAAAATATATTTGAAGTTGAACATTGTTTTAAGCTGACTGAATTGGTTCAAGTGGGTAGAAGCCACCTACATAGGCCAGCCTGGGTTTCAAGGCCTGGGCTACCAGAAAACATTGACTGGCCTACCAGGCTCCTCGTGGTGCAGGGCAGGAGGATACCATTATTGCCAGGTCCACCCAACCTGTCAAACAGTCCTGAACAGGGTAGTGAGGATTGAGAAGTAATAGATGGTTAAAACAGAGATGTAGACACAACAGAAAAAGATGGAGACACAGGATAGCTTGGGGGTAGGGGGCTCTGAGAAGCCCCAAGTTTATTTCTCAGGGCCTTTTTCTACCCAAATCAGAGGAGGCAAAAAGGCCTCCACCTATCAAGAATACAATGGTTCAAGGTACAGATAAGCATAAACACCTCCTTAATTCTCAAGACATCTGGTAACCACACCTTTGGCCTAACATCCTGTTATTTGGCCTTAAAGAGAAAAACATCTAGTAGCCATGCTTTTGGCCAAGCATTCTGTTATCTAGCCTTGGGGAGCAAAGACAAGCTTGAACTCTCTGACCTTGAGTCAAGATGGAATCAAACCATGAAACGGGAGTCCTGGTGGTCTCCCACACATCATGATTAACAAGTGTGTGATGGAGAAATGGGAGAGAAAGAGAAGCGGTTGGAGTGCAGCAGAAAGAGGTAGAAGGATAAGGCAAAGGTGGTGAGGAGCAAGATGATTTAGGTAACCTGCTTGCCACCTGACAAGGTCATGGTGACATCTTGGCCCAGGCTGCTGCCAAGAGTCATGTCTGGGTCTGTGGTCCTACTGTAGCCAGGATTTGTGCTAATGTCCACAGCTCGCGTTGCTACCAAAGGCTGTGAGGATGCTGTGCCATGCTGATTTGGGTGCTCTGCGCTGTCAACCTGGGCCATGATGTCATCTGTGCCTGAGCTGCTGCCAAGGGCCATATCTAGTCTCTGGTGGCCCTGCAGGAGCTAGGGGCTGAATTGATGTCCACGGCTTTTGTTAGCACCAAAGGCCTTGTGGATGCCTGAAGTCTATTCATTGACCCGAGACCATGCTGTATCTGTGATTCATGCTGTCACCAGCACCATACTGATCTGGGTGACTTGACCTGCCACAGGTACCATAGTGACATCTAGGTCCAAGCTGCTATAGAGGGCCATGTTTGGGCCCATGGTCCTGCTGCATTTGGGTATCTGTGTTGATGTCTGTGACCTGTGTTATCACAGTGGACAATAAGATACATGCATGATTAAATCTGAGGCCCAGGCTGAGCTGGTCCTACCCTTCACTGGCCCTGGGAAAGTTAGCCCTGCCCCTCACTGGACACTGCAGTAAAATAGATGGGCCTGACCCTCACTGGAGAACTGGCCCCAATTACTTGGGTATGGGACAGCTGGCCTCAACACTCGAGAGGAGAAATGGTCCCACCCCTTACTATGGGCTTGGGAGAGCTAGCTCCACTCTGCCCTTGAGGCAAGGTGTCACCAGTGGCCAGGTCTGACCACATCAACTACCACCCAGACCCATATCCAGGGCCTTGGGTTGGTCCATCCTAACATGCCAGGGACCAGCCTCAGCAGTTTCAGGGGTCTGAAGGATGGGATACCTGGAAGGCACAATAATGACTCAGAGAAAATGTTCACACAAGCTGACAGGTCACTTCGGGCTTCTGCAGTTGCTAAGTTTCTTTTGCTTTCCTGGCTTCTTTTAGTTTTTCTTAGCTACCTCTCTGACTTCTTTTACTTTAGCTTCTTTAGCTTCTGCTTTTGCCCTGGTGACCTCAGTGTTTCATTATGATAAGTACAGGGGGAACAGAAAGAAAAGGGGAAATCACCCAATACAAAATATTCTCATGATTCCAATGGTTATTCTTAGAAAATCTCCAATGTATTCTTCATCATCTTTTACTAAACATAGGAACTATCCCAGACTTAACACCAAAGCAAGCATAATCTATTTTTATTATTAATGATTATACAATCTTTTGAGCACTTGACTCAAAGACTAGCAACATTCTATTTCACAAAAAAAGGTAAAAATAAGAACTGTGGTCCATGTACCAGACAGTCATTTCCTTCTCACACAGCCTGCTCCAACCTCAAGACCCCTGTAGCCACCTAGGTTTCTCCTCAGCCCTCTGTAAACACTAAGCCCCATGAATGGTGGGCTACAAGGACCTCAGACAAGAAATCTGTCCCTGCAAGTCAGCAACTTTTGTCCTTCTATATCCAACAATTCCAAGGAAGACCTAATCTAATTTATAGAACTTCTATGAAAGGAATCTCACCTTTCTTGGCAGCTCTTTTCAATCTAGGAACCCAATAAAACTTGTAGCAATCACTCCATCAATTGTCCAATTATCTCCACACTCCTTTAGGAGGAATTAAAAGTATCTGAACTAAAGTTGCCATCTCCCTTTCTTGGTGGAGGCCACTATTTTCCTCCTATTCCAGGTTCCCACACTTCTAGTTTGTCATCCCATCTATATGTTACTCCACCCACAGTCTTTAGCCAATACCCCTTAGGGTCTCAAGTTTACACAATGTCCTTGGAATATCCTCAGAAAGTGAATTATTCATCATGGCCAATTTAAGTCCAGTGTGTTGATAAACATATACCATGTGCTATACTTGACCATACATTTGGTACAGTTTATCTTAGCCTAAAAAGTTTCTCCAGGCTACAGGTTCTTTTCCATGAACTACATAATTACCTTAACCTCAGCCTGGGTGATCATCTCTGTATAATTTTCTGTGAAATTTACTTCACTCCTTTCCTGCATCACAGAAATCACCATTGATCTAGGAATAAAACATGAAGATCAGATAAAAGAAAAAGACTAGTATTACAAGAAATATTTATATGGAGGAGGGCATGACATGTGCATAACATAAAGCATGAAATTGGGACACATAGACATTTCTGCCTTGGCCCTCTAAGAGGCATGCTAAGCAGAAAATCTGGAGGGGAACACATGGAGGGTTGATGGTCCACAATCTTGGGTCCCACTTTCTCCAAACTCTGCTGGCAGCACATCAGCCATCTTATATGCTGTCCCCGACACTAACATCCCCCACATCTATGACACACTGGAGCACATGTAAGGACAGAATGATACCTGCAGGAGCTCCATGACTCAGGACCAGTGATGATGGTGTATCAGAAACCAGAGACGTTGAACAAGACCAATGACTCATTGCAATGAACATTTGCTCTTAAAGTTGATAGGAAAAAAAGGTATACTCAGTGATACTTCATGGCTCCTAAAGCCACTAAGACTAATGAAGAGGTTTTAGAGAGGCTGGAAAGACTGAGGAGCAAATTGGACAGATTCTGCAAGGTTGAATGGTGAAATGGTGAATATGGTGAGACAGGAAAATGAGCTGATTGGAGTGCATGACGTGAAATTCCTTCTGGGAGCCATCCTCGGCAGTGGATGGGTCCTGCAGAGGGGTGTAAGGAGTGTAATTGAGTCAGGCCATGGCAGTCACGAGAATCTTGCACTCTGACTGACTAGCAGCCAGAGTGTTTCTTTATTTATACAGAATTTAGTTAGCAGTAATACATTCATGATGTTCTAAAACATAGATCATATAATTTTTGTTTTTGGATATGTGTCTCACTTCCTTTTGCTCATCATTTAGTCATCATTAATAAACTATGACAGAACATAGTTATCATTTCCAATCATTTTCCCTCAATTTTTGACATTATGAATATACGGAGTTATCATTCTTATTCATAAACCCCATAACCCAGTTTTTGAGAATCTAGAGGCATATGACAGCCTGTGCTCAGGCTGGTTGTTTTGGTTGCTTCAAGGACACTAGACCAAAACAAAATCTTCAATTACCCTGGGCATTTTGCCATGTCTCAAGCAATGTATTATTAACTCTTATTGGTCAGAGTACCCAGGAAAAATCCTTAGGCTTAAGCTGCTGAAGTTATTCAAATTATGGCATAATACAATCAATGTTCACATTTATATCTTTATTGAATTTGTCTATATGTCTAATCCTGGCATTCTCTTGTTCTTTTGTCATATGACATTATAGTGGCTCTACATGAGCTAACTTCTAAGAGAGGGAGGTCTTATCATCTTTCCACTCCATACTTTGCTTATCAGTATGTCTCTATGTGGGGCAGATTTATATGCCACGTAATTGTCTGAATGTACAGTGGGAAAGGGCTTGTAATCTGAGCTGTGACCAACTCCTCTAGCCCACCAAATCTTGTTGACTTTTCTGAATTTACTTTGTTTTGAATATCTTGTTTCAGTGCAAGTACAGGGACAGATGTTTCAAGAATGTCTCATAGCCACATGAAGAGACCTCTAGCTTCTTTATGTGTCACAACCTCCAACATATAAGGAAGACCTTCAAGTAGCTAAGGATTGCTCCCTCAATGTGGGCTGGAGGGGTAGGATAGTATGTTCAGGACTTTCTTGGGTAAGCTTAGAAGAAGCATTCCTGGAAGAAAGCATAAATGATTCATAAGGAATTTTCCATCAATCTAATATTCTAAAATTTTGCAAATATTAAAAGTTCTCCAAGTATGTGACAGGTGGAGATGAAAACCAAAGGTGGCATGGCAGCCATCCTGTGGCTCAGCTTTGCTGGATCTTTGTCAAGCAGCTGTACTGGCTTTAGGACTTCTGCCATTCCATTCAGATATGGCTGTGCCAAATTTCTAAAGAATCAGTAAAGGTATTTTATGTTGAAAATTGTTTTAAATAATAAAAACTATAATACAAAATTTTAAAAATAGCTTCTTCAAAGGAAACAATCTATAGTGAAGAGACAGTTCTGGAAATGGTTGGCAGGGAGTCATTTCACTGGAGATTATATCCACAACACATTAAGAATTGAAAATTACATCAAGTAGTGCTGGTGCATGCCATTAATCTCAGTACTTGGGAGACAAAGGCAGGCAGATCTCTGGGAGTTCAAGGTCAGTCTGGTCTTGAACAAAGTGAGCTCCAGGATAGCCAGGGCTGTTACACAGAGAAACCTTGTTTCAGAAAATAGACCCCCCCTCAAAAGGAATTGAAAATTACAAAACCAAAAATAAATAATCCAGTCAGTAAATGAACAAAAACATTAAGCAAACACTTCTCAATTGGATATCCTTAGAAAGTTCATGAAAGTTATTGTAAACAGAGAAACAAAAACAAGAAGGAAGAAATGCTGGTAAAGATTCAAGAAATAGGGACACTGAACATTCCAAATTTTCCAGTTACTATGGAAACCACTTTGAAGGGGCCTCAGAAGTCACAAACTACTATATAAGCTTTTATTTTCTTCCAAGATAGGGTTTCTCTGTGTTTGTGTCTTTCCTGGATCTTGCTCTGTAGACCACACTGGCCCTGAACAAAGATCCACCTGGCTCTGCCTCCGAGTGCTGGGATTAAAGGCATGTGCCACCACTGCCTGGCCTATACAAGCTTTCTATACCACTCCTGAGTATAGATCCCAATGAAGACTCTAAGTCAGCTTACAATAGAGATACTTCCATATATGTGCTTATTCTTCCAAAATTCTGAATCACAAAATTATGGCATCAACTTAATCAACTTAGGTGTTTATCAACCTATGAATTAACAAGGAAAATGTGACATGCATACATATACACATATATGTATATATGTATATATATATATATATATACATATATGTATGTATGTACATATATATATATGAGAGATTACATTATTGTAGCATATTGTTCATTCAAGAAGAAAAGTGAAATTATATAAGAAAATGTGTAAACATGGATACCTTCATATTCCATAAAATGAGACTGACTGAGAAAGGAAAGTATTGCATATTTTCTTTCATATGCAGACTCTAGACTAAGAGGGAAGGGTGTGGGGGATGAGACTATTTGGGGATGGGAATAGCGAAACAAAGATGGGAATTGAAAGGGTGGCAGAGGTGTGTGAATTAGATCAAAGGACTGAGTATGCATATGTGAAAAATGTTATATTGAAACCCATTATTTTATCAATTAGCTACACAAGAGTAATTATCACATTGAGGGAGGACGTCAAATGCTATCTTATAGGCGTGACATGGCAGAGGCACTCATGAACTCACATCAGCTGCAGTTTCCTGCATAGGGATCTTTTCCCATAACTGAGCCAGTAAACAGTCCTTCACAGACAGGAGAGGGACTCATGGAACCCCACCCAGGGGATGAAGGAGGAAAGGAAGTCAGTTTTTCATGATAGAGCCACTGGTGTATTATTCACTCTCCAGAATATGAGTGGACAGCTTCACACCATGTCCATGCTAGAGGTCACGATTTAAAACTATTGGGTCACAGAGCGAAGACACAAACCAAGCAGAAAGATAGTGAAGTAGGATGGGGCTTGATGGGAGGAAGTGAGGGGATTACAGCTGGAGGAAAGCAAGAGAGGCTGGAGAGAGAAGTGTGATCAGAATGTACTGCAAGTATTATGAAGTTGTCAGAATAAATTAATAAAAAATAGATGCATTAATTCAAGGTGTTATTAAATAAGAAATCAAAGCAGGAAAGCTTTGTGGACTAGCAAGGTGTATTGTAAAGCAACAGCTGTGATGTGCTGTGGATATCGCTTTGTGTAAATAAAGTTCTGATTGGCCAGTGGCCAGGCAGGAAGTATAGGCGGGACAAGAGAGAAGAGAATTCTGGGAAGTAGAAGGCTGGAGGGAGACACTGCCAGCCGCTGCCATGAGAAGCAACATGTAAAGACACTGGTAAGCCACAAGCCATGTGGCAAAGTATAGATAAACAAAAATGGGTTAATTTAAGATAGAAAAAGTAGATAACAAAAAGCCTGCCACAGCCATACAGTTTGTAAACAATGTAAGTTTCTGTGTGCTTTCTTGGTTGGGTCTGAGTGACGGGACTGGCGGGTAAAAGAGATTTGTCCTGACTGGGCCAGGCAGGAAAACTCTAACTACAGTGATGTTATAGATTAACATGTTCTGACAAACACAATAATGATGAAGATTGAACTCCATACTAGAGTAAGTTACCCATGACACCACTGACTAGGCTGCACAATGGATTTAGATTCTCATATTTTTAAACATTTTCTTGTGAGATCACTTTAGCACAAATGCCTAATGCCAAGCCCTCACGTCATTTTCTTTTTGTTGGGTTTTCAATTACAGGCTGGTGAGCCACAAGCCCACCTGCAGAAGCCTCTTTCTTATATCTGCCCTAAAACAAGGGGCGAGGCCCCTTCTGAGAGCCTCTCTGTTAATCTCTACCCAGGTACTACCATTCTATGATAATAGCAGGGTCCTTCTCACTCCTCTGAAAACATTCACAAACATCAGGATGCCAACCCTGGGGCTACTGATGGTGGAGCATCACTTCCTAATATAATGGACACATCCTAATGAAATGTACTCTTTCGCTCCTGTATCCCCAGGGTTCACATTGCCCCACTGAATTCTCTCCCCTCTCAGTTTGCCTAGAAATGAGAGACAGCCTGGCCTCAGAGTGCTGTAGACTGCTCATCAACCACATGGTATGTGTGCTGGTTTGAAAGAAAATGGCCCCCAAAGGGAATGGCACTAGGAGGTGTGGCTTTATTGGAGGAACTGTGTCTCTGTGGGGATGTGCTCATCATGTATGCTTAAGACATGCCCAGTGAGACAATCACTTCCTCTTGCCTATGCAAGATGTAGAACTCTCAGCTAAGTCTCCAGCACCATGTCAGCCTGCATGATGCCATGTCCCACCATGATGATAATGGATGGATCTCTAAACTGTCAGCCAGCCCCAATTAATTGTTTTCCTTTGTAATAATTGCTGTGGTCATGGTGTCTCTTCACAGCAACAGAAACCCTAACTACAACAATAAGAAACTGCCCTCTTCTTCTGAGATTTATAAGATGCCACCATACTGTTCTCAGTCTGTCCATGGCTCTGGGGACTGAGCTCTTCTCAGAGCCCCCGCCAGGCTGCTGACTGTCTGTCTATGATATTAATAATTCTTCTAATATTTACTCATTTACAAGACAAACCATCTCATTGTCCTGTAGATGTAACCGGCTTGTTAAATAAGAAACACAGAACCGATTGCAGAGTTAAAAACCATGAGGTCAGAGCAAGAGCGGAAAACCTTACCCTTCACTGCTTCTGCTGTTCTTCCTCTCCTCAAGAGACCTACTTCTGTGTGTCCTATCTATTTAAAGACTTTCTGTTCTGTTTTCTCATTGGTTGTAAACCCAGCCACATAACCTCCTTGTCACTGTCTGTTTGTACAGACCTCCAGGTCTTCTATGGTTGATATTGAGATTAAAGGTGTGTGTCTGCCATGCTGGCTATGTCCTTGAACACACAGAGATCCGCCTAGCTCTGCTTCCCAAGTGCTGGGATTAAAGGCTTGTCCCACTACTGCTCAGCTTCTGCTCTGGCTCGCTCTGACCTCAAGGCAACTTTATTGACATACAGATAAAATCACATTTCAATACAAATAAAATGTCACTATATTGTCCCCTTCAAATTCCAAACCCAAATTTTCATTTGCCAATACAGAATTTTCTTGTGTAGGATGAGGGTAACTTGGTAAGGGTTATTTTAGCATGTGCCAGTTGCTGATTGCATGGGATCTGGTTATGAGAAAATTAATCTAGTTGTACACTCAGTGGACTTTATGCATGTGTGACAAACCTAATGAAGGTTTGTTATTCCCAAGGTGTACCAGAATATTGAAACTTTTAACAAAATATTTGAGATTCTTAGGAATTTGAACTGAATTAAAATGGAGGAAATTAAATACAAATACTTTCATAATCAATATTGAAATATTTCTTAGTATTAGATAAAAGGTTATCTAAAGGTCATTGTTATTATTGTGTACAATGCTAATTTTTTTGAGAAAAAAGCAAGCCAGAGTCTATTGTAATAATTGAAAAAATTCAGATTTAAAGAATTGTTCTAATGGCTGAAAACTTGTTTCCATCTCAGCATAATTGTGTTATTTTTCCATATTAACAGACCATTAATTTAGCTATTCTCAGAAATTATTTATTTTGGTTGAAAACTGATGAATTATCCACATGCGGAACAAATTTGGTCACGTACATTTCCCTCAGCTTGGTATTTCAGTGTGTGCTCCAGATTCTCATAAATATGAAGTGTTTTCCAGGCTAGAATTTGTCTTCTTTTGGAATATCTTCTTATAAAATATAGGCATATATATTTGATTACATATGGAATCATTTCACAGTTTAAATGATTAGATAAAAAAAGAAATTATATCCACATTGGGATTTTAGCAATTTAATTTTAAAGGTTCCTAGGGTATGATAATTTTAAAGTTGTTGTGAATATATACATATATATGCACACACACACGATTATTTAGACCGTCATTGGCAGGGATCATTAATTTAAATAGCTGTTTTGTGTCTGCTATTTTATGCCTCTTAAATATATATATTGCTTAGAATTAAATACACATGGAAAATTATTTGCTTTCTCTGGGGCTCTCTTTTAGATATCAATAGCAATCCTTTGCACAATGAGCAATGAATGTAGAATTTATGAAAGGAAATATTTTGTATGCAATTTGAAGAACTGAGGGATTATGACAGTACCATTGTAATAACTGATCCCTTTTCACATGGTCCTGAGATGGCACTGCTAGCTTCATTGATATTCCAGGGTCACCAGAACTCTGACTTCTCATTATAATCACAATAATGATGGCTATTAAAATCAGCAGCTGGAACACTTCCTCCCACACTCAGAGTGAGTGCTAAATTTCTTCTGCTCCACTATAATAATGTTCCTTAAACAACCCAGTCATGCCTCAGAGACTAAGAGTTCATCCATCCCAGTGACTCTTAGATGTTTCTTAACATAAAGCATCACCCTCCTCTGAGACTGACCAGATTTGCTGCTCTCTCAGACCTTGCCTCCCAGAACCCTTTGCTCTTCCTAACATCATACACCATGGAGACATATTTCCTCTTCTATTGCTGTTGTCTCCCTCTTTTGATGTATAAGCTCCATGAGGGGTTCTGTGTTTTCTTCACTTACATAACTTTAGCTTCTAGACCACTGGCTATGCAGCACATACTCAATGCATAACTATTATTACAATGGTTACTATCATGATCATTGTCTTGAACAGGGTATACATGTACCAAGGCATTTATGTTTTTCTTAACAATGACACTTCTGTACTTGAGGTCCAGGAATTATTGTGAGAGAGGGAGGGGAGATATTTTAAGAGCCAGGGGCACAGGTAGTTAGTTATGAATGAAATTTAATCTTTCTCTCATGGAAAATGAAATAAAATGCAAATCAAAGGCACTAAAAATTTTAAAGGAAAGAATGTTGGTTTGCTTTAGGATCTAGACTCAGGTGAGGACATTATAAAGAGGAATCTAGTCAACAGGAAAATTAAACAAGAAATTAACAAGCAGGACTTCATTAAATCAAAGGCTTATGCCTACAAAGGAAAATCTCGACCTACCAAAAATCAACCTATGGAATGGGAGTAAATCTTTGCCACTATGCATCTAAGGGAGGATCAGTATTTGGTACATACAGGGAATACAAAAGCCTAAATACTAAACCTACAGCCAACCAATTTTTGAAGTAAGCTAAAGAACTAAGCGGAGGGTTCTCAGCAGAAGAAAGATAAAGTGTTTAGAAATACTTTCAAAAGTGCTCACCAACTTTAGCCATCAAGGACATGCAAGTTAAAACTATTTTGAAATTTCATCTTAGACAGAAGTGTTAAGATTATGAAAACCAAAGACAATGTATTCTCTCAGGGTCTTGGGGATAGGGAGCCCTCTTGCACTGCTGGTAGGAGTACAAATTGGTCCTGGCACTATGAAAGTCAGGGTAGTGGTTCATCAAACTCTAGAAATAGATCTACTGGTTGTATCACTCCTAGAGATATGCCTATTTTCTTCTCAACCATGATTGTAGGAGCTCTATTCAAAGTAGCTAGAAATAGAAACTGCCTAAATTTTTATCAATTGATGAATGGATAATGAAAATGTGACACCCATATTCAATGGAATATCATTTAGTTATGAATAAAATAAGACAGTGAAATATCTGGGTAAATGGGTGGGCTTAGAAAACAATTTCTATGTGACACAAGTTCTTCATTTCTTCAAGATATAGAATATATTTAATATATTTAAGATAATACAATAGAGCTGGTGAAGTAGTTTCAGTAAGTGGTAAAGTACTTCCACTGTAAGCATGGGAAATTAAATTCAGTCTTCAGAACCCACACAACAAAATTGGAAATGGTGGCATTTAATTATAATCCCATTGTTGGAGTTTCATAGACAGGGAGATCTCTGGGACTCGGTTGATAAGCATGTTTAGCTTACTTGGAGATTTCCACTTCAATGAAAGACTCTGTCTCACAAATAACAAGATATATTGCTCTTGAGAAATGAGGTTTTAAAGTATCTTCTGGCCTTAACATATGCATAAGCTCACACACATACCCATGTGCATGTACACACACATACACACACACACATTGCAACCATATAAGTCATAGGTTAACTAAACTAAGATTAGTTATTCATGGCTTTGTGATTAAAAGTAGATGGTGATTTATGATGCTGATAGTCTTAGGTTTTGATAAGTTAGTCATCTCTTCATCCAAGTTGAAATTATCCCACATTGCCTCTCATATATGGACATATACTCACACATTTTAAATAACTTATTCTTGTCTATGGAAACTTAAAACAAATTATAATTCCCCAAAGTTTCAGAAATAATAAGTTCTTACAAATGTTAAGAGACAAAGAACAAATTTACCAACAATCTAAGGAACGTAATCAACAAAATTAAGTGAACACAATACAGTTATTTCTTCCTTGAGACAGGAATTCCATTTGCAGAAACATGCTACACCAAATTGTCACAGAGTGTATAATATTCACATTAAGATCAATTTTAAATTCTTTATATAGAATCATTGGAAGTAGGCAGGTAAAAATAATCTATGTTAACTTTATTTAAGGGAACTGTAAACATATGTTAGAAGTGTTAGGCACATCATGATGGGGTAATTTAATTTTTCTTGAAAGATATTGAGCTATAGAAAACCTGTAAACTGCTCTACGAGCAGGATCAGAATAGCAAGAAACAAACCAGGAACAGTTGTTTGATTTTGATTCTGGGAGGTGCAAGTGTTTAGCATGTTAAACTTTAGTGGTGGAGGCTGGAGTGAGGATTCAGTTGGTAAACTACATGCTACACAAGCATGGGAACCTTAGATTGACACCAGGACCCATGTCAATGGCTGGGTATGGTGGTGCATGCTTGAAACCCTAGCCCTGGGGAGAAGGGGACTGGTAGCTCCTTAGGAATTTCGGGCTAGCCAATCCTGACAGACAGCAAGGGCCTCACTCAAAACAGTAAGGTGGGCAGTGACTAAGGAAGACACCTGAACTACAACCACCATGTACTTAGGTACACATGCAATCACACTTACACATATCTGCACATACACATGAACACACACACACACACACACACACACACACACACACACACACACACACACACATAACCACACAAAAGTTCTTGCTTCTTCTTATCTTCTACCTTTTCACAAACAAAAGTTTAATGAGCACATACTTATATATTAGATTCATTTTGAAAAATATTTATTCAAATGAAAATGAGTACTCCACTTATCCACTTATCTGATCTACAAAAACTAAAATAGTTTATTAACTAAACGGAAATGACTGAAGTGTACAGCGTGTCAATACGAAGTCTGAAGTACTGGGCAAAATGTTCTTCATCTGCTGGAAGACATTTGCTCTGTGCTCTGTTCCGTCTGGAGTCCAGCCTCACCTGAAGTCAGGATGGTGGTCAGGGAGCATTTGCCTTCAGTGCCCTCTCCATTCATGTCTGCACTGTGTGTTGTCTGGTTTGTGCTTCTGCTGCCCCTAAGAAGCCTGCTCCTGGGGATGAGTGTCTAGTCTCTATTGAGAGCATAGGTGACACCAACCCATAGAGGTTCAGTCATTTCAATTTAATTAAAAGACTCCTCAAATTATTACTCTTTGTGAAATAAATGTGTTAGAATAAGGTCAGATGCCAAAAATGCGCCTCGGAGAAAACCACTTTCCTAGATCTCCTGAAAATACTTGTATTCACAGACACAAGGGCAAGATTCATTTTTCTCTGCATGAGGAATACATGTATTTTGCATTATGGGGGGAAAAGTAAACAGAAGAGTTAAGTAAAAATGTACATTATAATCCCCTTTAAATTCCTATTAATGGTACTTTTTTTAGAAAGGACTCTCTCCTTCAAGCACTCACTACTTAGGCTTCGTTGTTGTTTGGAGAATACCTATGATTTCAGACCCAAGTTGTGGTGTGTGTGTGTGTATGTGTGCATGTGTGTGTTTGTGTGTGTGTGTTCATATGTGCATGTGTGTGTGTGCATGTGTGCATGAGTGTATGCATGTGTGTGTATGTGCATGTGTGTGTGTGCATGTGTGTGTGCGCCTGTGTGTGCACGTGTGTGTATTGTGTATGTGTGTGTGTGCATGTGTGTGTGTATTGTGCATGTGGTGTGTGTGTATGTGTGCATGCGTGTGTGTGCATGTGCATATGTGGTGTGTGTGTATGTGTGTGTGCATGTGTGTTTGTGTGTGTGTTATGTGTGTGTGTGCATGTGTGTGTGTGCATGTGTGTGTTTGTGTGTGTATGTGTGTATGTGTGCATGTGTGTGTGTGTGTGTATGTGTGTATGTGTGTGTGTGTGCATGTGCATGTGTGGTGTGTGTGTATGTGTGTGTGTGTGCATGTGTGTTTGTGTGTGTTATGTGTGTGTGCATGTGTCTGTGTGCATGTGTGTGTGCATGTGTCTGTGTGTGTGTGTGTATGTGTGTGTGTGTGTGTGTGTGTATGTGTGCATGTGTGTTTGTGTGTATGTGCATGTGTGTGATACCTGAGTTGTGGGGCATGCAGTCCCATGTGAATGCACATGGAGGTCACAGAAGGACATCAGGACTCTTGCCCCGTCACTCTCACTGTCTTCCCCGAGATCAGCCTCTCAATGAACCTGGATCTAGGCAATGGCCAGCATGGTGGTCTCCCTGCCCTAACCTCCACACTGCAGGGTGTACAGGCTTGCCTATGGCTGCTTATGCTGTTTGCACAGGTGCTGGGGACCAGCCTCAGGTCCTTGTGCTCTAGCTGCAGGCACTACATCTCTTTGGACATCTTCGCAATGCCCCTCCCCTCACATTGTTCTTTATTACAGCACCAGTGCTTATAAAGATGTTACTAGAATTACATTACATTAACCTTAAAATGTATGTGCTATTTGAGATGCCTTCCATCACCTTCCTGAAGCTGTCACTCGAGGCTGGGAGGAAGCACACCTAGAATTTGATGGAGAAGAACACCTTATGGAGATGACATCAGCAAAACATCAGACTAGGGGTAATCTAGAATTGTAATTGTTCCTACAGCCATGCCCTCCATGCAGCCTGGCAAAGAAAGAAAATGGAAGAAACCAAGCAATTTCGTCAGAAATCTCTGAGCATACACTACAAATTAGCACTGATAAACCAAGATTGTTGGACTTAATTTTGTATAGTTTAGGAAAAAAATCCCTTGACAATTTTGGCTTCTGCCAGAGAGCTTATTCTCCTGTCTGAGTAACAGTGAATCTTGTGTGTGTTTTATTCCACATTCTATTCATTCTATAACTCTCTCTCAGAACATTTAAACACTAGGCATTTGCTATAAATAATTACAGTTGTTTTAAATATAATTCTAGTCCATCAAAAATCAGCAAGATGAGCACTTGCTGCTCTTTGGGAGAACTAACATTACATTCAGTTCCCAGCATCCATCTGGTGTCTCAAAGCAGTATTGATCTCCACTTCCAGCAGATCCTGTGGCTTCTTCTGGCCTCTGTGGGAAGTAGGCATGCACATGATACACATAAATGTGTACATGCAAGCAAAACACTCATACTTAAAATTAAAATAAAACTTAAAATCAGGGATAAGAAATAAGTATTTAAAGCCTTTAACATAGAAATTAAATGCTCATGAACCAAATTATACTTTTGACTTCGTGACACAACATTGCAACCTAAAAAGTGTATGCCTGAAAACTGCACAATTAAGTTGGAAAACAATATTATAGTATTTTAAATAAATTCACAACTTTGTATTGGGCCACATAAATGCCTAACCTGAGCTGGTTATGGCCAATTGGCTATAGGTTCCTTTTTCAGGAACAATGTCTAAATAGACAAACTTAAAACTTCTATGGACATTATGAGTAAGGGACTTTGTGCTTACCACCCTGGTTCAGATGTCATGATGGATCCAGTTCCTTCACTAAAACTCTTAAGAACACCATTGGTCCATCAGGGACTTAATTTTTCTGAATCAGTACATGATATATTAGCTACATTTTGGTTATCGTATATTGCCCTAACTAAAAGCAACTGTTAAGAGAAGTAGCTTGTTTTACATTATGATTCCAGAGTAGTAGAGAATATAAGTGTGCGGAAGACATGGCACCTGGGGCAAGAAGCTGCCTGGAAAGGAGGGGGAGGGAGCAGGAAAAGTGTGTCTATTACAGCAAGACCACTCTTTTTAAAGCTTCCATAACTTTTCCAAACAGCAGAGAAACTGTGACTGGGCTGTAAAATAAATAAATAAATTTAATTATTAAAAAAAGAAAGTGTCAAAGAAAGGCAAAAAACAAAAACAAAACAAAGCAAAACAAAAACCCTGTTGCATCTAAAAGCAGTGGGAATGACTGAGTGGGTAAGAGCATTTGCTGCACAAGCAGGAGGAACTGGGTTTAGATTCTGACATCCATGTCCAGAGCCTGCCATGGACCCATATGCAACTGTATCAAGAGTATTACTCAGGCTTATTGGTGCCAGCCTAGCTGTAGGTTCAGAGAAAGGCTATATTTCAAGAGAATAAGTATATAGTGATAGAGTAGGACACATGATTTCCTTCTGTAGTATCCATGCACACTCTTATACATGTCCCACACATATGCACATATGCTACACACATACACATGAAAAATTAAAAAAAAAGATGATCAAGGGGAATAATGAAATAAAGAATATAAAATATAGAGGACATAAAAGAGAACATGGGCAGTTCTTTGAGAACAACAAGCTAAGCAGTGTTGACATGGATTGACTGTGAAAAGAAGTGAGCCAAATTTAAGACGTGAGAATTAACATTTCACTCCAGACCTTACAGAAACATTTTTAAGTTTATGATGAAATGTTATCTTTCCTTGTATATGCAAAAATGACGTACATGAAACATAGAATTCCCTTGGAAGGCAAAAGCTGTTAATATCTTATCCTGAAAAAAATGACCATAAATCAAAAGGAGATTCTTTCCTTGCTACCTTGGCCAGCAGTTCCTCTGTTGAAGAGACACCCCCTAGCTTAATTGTTTCCACTGTGGTCCCTGAATCTTCAACAGGAGATTCGGCAAATAATAATACTCAAGCCATCCATAAGCAGATGCAGCCCAGGAGGCTTCATTACGGCAGCCTGCTGAGCACTTAGCAGAGTTAACTCCAATCACTCATGTACTGTGGGGCTTTGGCACTCTTTGGTTTTGTTTTCTTTGAGACAGGGTTTCACTCTGGGATCACAGCTATGTGCCACTACACTGGCCCATACATTTTAAATAAAAGAAGAGGGAATATTTTCTGGCTCCACTATAGATTCATTATTGTCCTAATATTAAAACTGGAGAAAGACCTCATGAGAAATAGGAAAGCCAATATCAATTAGAGATGTGAATTAAAAAGTCCTCAACATAACACCAGGATACTAGACACAGCAATGCATTAAACTACTATATGCTGCTTCCAAGTGAGAATCACTAATGCATGCAAACTAGTTTAACTGCTGAGAATCAATGTAATACAAAAGAAAAAACTATTTTATAATTGTCTCTGCCAATACAGAAAATAATACTTAGAATAAAAAACCATTTCACCGTGAAAACACTTGATATATTGTGACATGACTTAAATGATCTTAATAAAAACAAACCTGGAGCCAGGTAAAAAGGGTGAATACTAGAAGATCAGAGAAACAGAACAAGCCACAGCCACCTCACCTTGCCAATTCCTTAGCTGATCCTGTTCCTCAGAGTGCATCCCTCTGAGTCCTCATCCAAATGGATCTCAGCTAAACTACTGCTCAAAAGCCTAAAAGCTTAACCACCTAGTTCCTTGTTTTCATACCTTATATACCTTTCTGCTATCACTTCCTGGGATTAAAGGCATGAGTCATCATGTCTGGCTGTTTCCAGTGTGGCCTTGAACTCACAGAGAGCCAGAGGATCTCTGCCTCCCAAGTGATAGGATTAAAGGTGTGAGTGCCACCATTTTCTGGTCTCTATATCTAGTGGCTATTCTGTTCTTTGACCCCAGATAAGTTTATTAGGGTGCACAATATTTTGGGAAATACAATATCATCACAATACATCAATGGAGGAAATATTCTAAATAACAGCAAAAGGCATCTACTATTCAGTATATGTGAATTTGTGATTGTATTTGTTCACTTAACATATTGTTCTCAACATTAACCTCTCTACCAGCAGGCATCAGAATGTCTTCTGTTGGTGGTTAACTAATATTCTGCTGTATGAATCAGCTACACAGTGTTTACATAGTCAACTCTTACTGTACTCCAGTTCCTTAAATTTTAATTATTATGAATTTTGTTACTATGGATATAGATATACAAATATAGATTTGAGACTGTTTTCAATTGCTTTGGAAATTAACCTAAGTGGAATACTGAATCATACAGAAATTGTTTTCAATTATTTCTAAAAATCATCATATAAATTTATGTATAGGTTTTACCATTTTACATTGTAATAAATATAAAATAATTTTTATTTTCTACATCCTCAGTCACTTATGATGTGTGTGTGTGTGTGTGTGTGTGTGTGTGTGTGTGTGTGTGCATGCATGCTGCATGTTCCTTGTTAGTACTGCCACAGTACTAGAATAAGGTGGTTCTGATTGTTGTTTTTAATTTCATTTTCTAAATGCCTAGTGAATCTAACCATTCATTCTCATGTATTTATTAGCTATGTGCACAATTTAATTAGGTAAATGTCTATTGCACTAATTTGCCCACTTCTTTGTCCATTTTGCTGAGTTCTAAAATTCCTTACTCTAGATGTCAACCTCTTATTATATATACAACTTGCAAAATATTCTCTCCTATTCCATGTGTTGAATGAGATAGTCAGGTCTCACTGAACTCAGAGCTCAGTGGCCTGCTGCAGGCCTTGTCTAGAAGCTTCATCATTTTCCATCATGAATAATTCCACAAATTGACTCTCTTTTGATGAAGGACAGAAACAATCAATAATTGGAAATGTTACATGCTTAGGATTTAGGAGATATGATCTGCACAGACATGGCTTAGAGTGATACCTCTTCAGAACCTGTTCTAAGAATCCCCTTAAGGCAGACCAAGCAGAGAAACCAGCCCTTGGTCGCATGCTCCCTTTCAAGCCTCAGCTCAATAGCATGTAATACATTAAAGTCTAATTTGTCACTTCGTGAAGAATCAGCCTGCAGCAAGGTTCTGATTATAATAGTCTTTCTTGAAATCATTTCCCAGGCACATTTTGGAACACACAAATGAAATAAAGGTGTGATTTGTTCTTCCATTCTGCTGATGGCTTGAGGCTGATAGTTTATTTTTATCTGAGCATCAGCAGTGGCCCCTAGGGCTGCTGAATAATTAAGCACCATGTTTCCTCTGATTCCTTAATAACAAAATACAGAACACTTTCCCACCGTTAATCACAGAGATCAGCATTAAGGCTACTGCAGAGGAGACCAGCAACATGCCCTTAACTGAAATTAGCAAATTTAACTGCATATTTCCTCCCAAAATTTCTGAAATCCTTGACACCTTGCCAATTTGAAAGCTCATCTGCTTTTCATGCCAGAGGTGAGATTCTTCTAGCGTTCTGAGAAAATCTTTAAGTGCGAATCACACTAAGGATCATGTCACCTTTTGCAAAATGACATATTCAATTTACATGAACATAAGAGCATTCAGAAATTATGGCTATTCTGTAATGAGATTAGCACAAGAGTTTCTGTAGTCTATTGCTCTTGTACCCCAATGTTAGATCTTTGTAGCACTCAAATGGGGAGGATGTGCATGAGCATGCGCCAGTTGGAGGGAACTTAGGGTTTTTGCCTGTCGATACAAAACCAGAAGTCAGTAGGTGGAGCTATTCATCACATGTTGTCCATTTAGGATCTCTGCTGTGGACCTGTGACTGGCTGTCAAGCTGGCCTGGCTATCTGCTGGGATCCAGAGATCATATGTGCTTGTGTGTATATGGGTATGTGCCCGAGTGTGTGTGTGTGTGTGCATAGAGATCAGAGTTTGGTGTGAAGTTTATCCTCAGTGACTCTCTAATATTTTGGAACAACAAAAAACCTCTCCCTGGACTGAAGCTGATGAATTCAGTGAGGCTGATTCTCCAGAGAATTCCAGCAAATCATCTGCCTCTGCCTCATAGCACTAGGATTAAAGGTATGCACAACCACACCAGGATTTTTTATTTGGGTGCTAGGGATCTAAACTGACATCAAAAGTCCAAACCCTTTACTAACTGTGCCATGTCCTGGGCTATTATTTATAGTTAACTATATTGGTTAACTATAAATACCGTTCATGGATCACCCTTTCTGATCAACACACAATATCTCATACCTTATATCTAGCTGTCTTTTCCTTGTCTTTCCTCATTTATTTGTATCAGGAAATGTTTTCACTGACTTATTTGTATCTGACAATAAGTAAATGATCATGTCTACTTGTCATAATCTGTGAGGAGTCTTTTCTCTCCTCCTCAATGTTTTTGGACCATTTGTTATTTATGTAATTAAGCATCATAGATGTTCATGTAATAAATATTAATATTTTAACCCAGGAAGCCTTTCTGTCTTCTGATGATAGCAGGTTCTTCTTATTTACACATAGACGTGACTAAATACCTAAAGCCATCCACTGAAACTCCAAGTGACAACAATTCTTTGTCACACTGATCATGAACCAGATGGGTACAGATACCCCTCCTGAGACCACTCCAGAGAAGTTACAAGTAAGTCAATCATGATTTCAAATCCCAAGAAGAGTTTGTTGACTTTTGAGTGCATTTATGTATAGTGATATTTTATTTGTTTTGAAATGTGATTTTATTTGTATGTTAATAAAGTTGCCTTGAGGTCAGAGCAAGCCAGAGCAGAAGCTGGGCAGTGGTGGTGGTGCACACCTTTAATCCCAGTACTTGGGAGGCAGAGCTAGGTAGATCTCTGTGTGTTCAAGGACACAGCCAGCATGGAGACACACACCTTTAATCTCAATACCAACCATAGAAGACACGGAGGTCTGTACAAACAGGCAGTGAAGAGGAGGTCATGTGGCTGGGTTTACAACCAATGAGAAAACAGAACAGAAAGTCTATAAAAAAGATAGGACACACAGAAGTAGGTCTCTTATGGAGAGGAAAGACAGCAGAAGCAGTGAAGGGTAAGGTTTTCTGCTCTTGCTCTGACCTTGTGGTTTTTAACTCTGCAATAGGTTCTGTGTTTCTTATTTAACAAGATGGTTACATCTACATTTATGTGTATGTTAGTGTGTATTCATGTAAGTATGTGTGTAGCATAAATTGTTAGAAGGTCTTATTAATAAAAACAAACCTGAAGCCAGGTATTAGGGTAAATGTTGGAAGATCAGAGAAGCAGAACAAGCCATAGCTTCCTCTCTTTGCCAGTTCCTCAGCTGATGCTGTTTCCTCAGACTAGAAGCCTCTGTCACCTTATCCAAATGAATCTTAGCTGAACTGCTAATCAAAAGCCTGAAAGCTTAACCAGCTCTAGTTCCTGGTCCTCACACCTTATATACTCTTCTGCTTTCTGCCATCACTTCCTGGAATTAAAGACATGAACACCATGCCTGGCTGTTTCCAGTGTGGCTTTAAACTCACAGAGATCCAGATGGATCTCTGCCTCCCAAGTGATAGGATTAAAGGCGTGTGTGCCACCATTTTCTGGCCTCTATGTCTAGTGGCTGTTCTGTTCTCTGACCCCAGATAAGTTATTAGGGTGCACAATACTTTGAGGAACACAATATCACCACATATGTGTGGTGTGCTATAGATGAATTTTTAAATCGTCTTATTAAACAAAAAACACCAAGCCAGAAATTTGGGTTAAAGCCAAAGAGATAAGGGAAATACAGAAAGCCATGAGCTTTCTCACCAACTCCAGAGCTTCTAAAGAGCACAATTTCCTGTCTACCCAGACTTTATGTGCCTTGCTTTTCTGACCTCTCATTGGCTCTCTTAGTTAGCCCAGCTACCTCACTTCTTCCTGCAGAGCTCTGTCACTTTCTGTCTGTCTGTACAGACCTCTGGGTCTTTGTGGTTGTTACTGGTATTAAAGGCCTGTGTCACTATGCTTGGCTCTGTTCCCAAGTGTGGCCTTGAACACACTGCCTGCTAAGTGATAAGATTAAGGGTGTGTACTACCTGACTTCTTTGTTTACTTAAAAATGGCTGGCTTTTTCACCCTGATCTCCAGGCAAGCTTTATTTATCAAAGCGCATTTCAGCACAAATAAAATATCACCACAGTGTGCCTCTCTGAGGAAGCCACAGGTGTCTTCCTCAATTGCTTCCCTATCTTATGTATTATTTATTTGGTTTTAGTTTATTTTAGTCAGGGTCTTTCACAAAGACCTGGGGCTCACTATTATGGCTCCAATGCACACCCAAAGCTCAAATAACAATCAAATGCTTATAATCCTTAATCCTACTGACTCACAATTTTATGAAACATATAGCACATACTCAAAATTTCCATTTTTCATAGCACATTACCACATTTGTTAGAAAAATGGACTACCATAAAAAGACATTACAGTTCTGACAGGGCAAGGACTGAGGAGTGGTTTATTTTTGTTATTGTTGTTGTTATTGTTATTGTTTTTTTTTTTGAAAGAGTTCTACTAGAAACATGAGACCAGATATAACTGAAACTATTCCAAACACAAATGCATGATTGAGAATCCAAATTACCATTTTGTATGCTTTGTGTTGGAGGATATAAAACTAGCCTCCTCTACGGAATGTTATGGTGACCCCTCTAGTCAGTCACAGCTTCTCCTGACTCAATACCTTGCTATTTTCTGGTTGTAACAAAATAAATAAATAAATAAGTAAATAAACAACCAGCAAATTATTCAATCTCTTAAAAATTGTTTATGCTTAAAAAATTGGATAAGGTGGGACTTCTGCCCACCTTTTAAAAGTGTTCCTAGAGCAAAAAACTCACATTTACAAAACAGTTGATAAAAATATTCCTCTGGATTTTACAAGAATGGAGGCAGGGACCAGTGAAAGGTATGATGAATGGTTAGTGGGACTTGGCTTCTGCTCTAGAGGCTGGACTCTGGTTTTCAATCTCTCCATTTTCTGCAGGCAGAACTGTAGTTTCCTGGGCAGCCATTTCAGTTTGCCCTCTGCTCCCCTCTTCCCTTTTGTTTGCACTTTTTTGGTCTGATGATTTATCTTTACCCACTGCCCTTTTTTAGCTTTGTGTCTGCCTTGGCAGGGGATGGCTTAGCCAACAGCTCACGCAGCACCTTCGCAGCCCATCCGGGCTAACCTTCATCTTGGGCATCTTGGCAGTGTGGGGTGAGAGGAGCCTTCCATGTTGAACCTGCCACAGAGCTGCGCTGGTGTCTGACTTTTTAATGTGGATGCTAGATGGCACGTGGGTCTTTGTTTTTGCACAGTGAGCATTCTTCTGATTGAGCCATCTTCCATCTGCTTGTCCACTAGTTCACCTAGACTCAAACTCTGTTTTCTTCTTTAAGTAAACTACTTGGTATAAAATGATTGCACAGGATGCCCTTATGCACGTGTGAGCATTTTCTCCTTGCCCTCCTGTCCTTGTGGTTTTCTCCACTCCGTCTGTTAACCATCTACTGCAGCTTTCAATTCTCTAATTAAGCATTAAACAAATGTTGTGTAATCATTAGATGGAGAATATGTTTTTTCAAATATCCTTTATGATTTCAGGTAAAGGAGTAAAAAAGAGGACAATCATATTTTTTTTTCTATAGTACAGGAAAAGGGTATCAGATGGGACTGGGCTGTTTTTCCTGCACCTGAAGCAGTTCATGGTGACAGAAGTAACAAAATCTTTAGAACTGGGAGCCTCTGTGTTAATATTAGACATTTGGGTGGCTGCCTTCTTGATTTCAAAAGAGAGGAATAGAATGGACTATAAGAAAAAAAACCTCAACTTTGTAGCAGGGTTGAGAGAAACAGGTTTATAATTGTTCTGAAATGACTGATAAAACTTAGGCACTCATATTAAATTAAATTTCTGTGTCATGTAAAAGCTACATAGGCTATGAAGAACAAAATTACTAATCTATTTAAGAGAAGAGACAAACTGGGTTTCCTTCCCTGGAAGCACATCCAATTGTTGCAAGTGACTTTGGTTTCACGTCCTGCCTCTGTATATCCCTTCCTGCAGAACCCCTTCCTCTCAATACTGACCTTGGAAATTCTTGAGCATTGCACGCTTGTTCTACATTGTGGAAAAAAATGGAGTAATAGTTACACAATGTTTCAGTTTCATTTCCAGTTGCTGTGATACAATCCTAAAATATTAACTCAAGGGAGAAGAATATATTTGTACACTGTTTAGTGTTGCAGTCCATTGCTGTGGAGATAGACAGGCATCATGATCTGACTGACACAATCCTCAATCAAGAGCAGAGAGAGAGAGCATACACAGGCATGCCAGTTTTCAGCTGCCTTCCCCTTTACATTCAGACCAGGAGCCCAAGCTATGGAAATGTGCTACATACAACAGGTCAGTATTTATACATCAACTAATATAATTAATATAACCATACACGGACATTCCCAGATGACCTCTTCCCAGATGGTTCCAGACTGGTTAAGTTGACTACCAGCACTGATCATCACATACAGGGAGATGGACTTAGGAATTTTCACTACTTAAAGAATGCTCATGAGTAGTTCTCTAGCATTGTTTTAAGGCTTAAAAATGTGATCAATTGATGTGAAGGGATGTAGAATGTGACAGTGGAGTTTGACAATGACTGGTACTAGAAATAGTAAACATTTCAAGTTCCTAACATATTTTGTTAATAAGTAATAGTGTATCAAAATTCACAATAGGTTTGTTAGAATTTTTTCATATTTTACAAATCTTAAATTTTTAATTTTTTGTATAATAGTTAGCTTTAACTATCAATATGACACAATGTACTAACACCGTGGAAGAGTCTCCATGAGGGGATATTTACATTGAGTGGGTATGTGGGCACGACTATTGGAATTGTCTTAGTTAAGTTAATTGATGTGGAAAAATTCAGTGGCACCATTCCCTAGGCAGGGTTCCTGGCCTGTAGAAGATTAGCATGGTCAAGCTGAGCATACTTAAGTATTTTAGTCAGTGTTCTATTGCTGTGAATAGACATTATGACCATGGTGACTCTTAAAGCTTTTAATTGGAGCTTGCTTACAGTTTCAGAGGTTTAGTCCATTATCCTCATGGCAGGGAGCATGACAGTATGCAGGTAGACATGGTAGCTGAGAGTTCTATATCAGGATACTCAGGCAGCAGAAAGAGAGAGCCACTGGGACTAGCTTGGGCTTTTGAAACTTCAAATTTCTTCTCTAGGAAGACCCTTCCACCAACAAGGTCACAACTGTTTCAACAAGATATACCTGCTAATCCTTCTCAAATAGTTGTGCTATCTTGGGATCAAACATTCAAATACATGAAATTATGGGGGACATTCTCATTCAAACTACCACATTCTATGCCCTGGGCCTCATAGACTTGTAGCCATATCATAAAAAAAAAATGTATTGAGTCCAACTTCAAAAGTCCTTATATCCTTACATAGTTTCAACACTATTTAAAATGTCCAATGTTCCTTCAAATACTCAGGCAATTTCTTAATTGTAATCCCCTGAAAAACCAAATCAAAAACAGGTCACATACTTCTGCCGTGGTATCTTTCTGTATGCTGTGAATATGTGTTGCTATGACTGGTAAATAAAGAAGCTGCTCTAGCCTATGGTAAGTCAGGTTACAGCCAGGCAGGAAATCCAGGAAAGTGACAAGAAGAAGAAAGCCAGAGGCAGAAGAGAAGCCATTCCCTGCAGTCCAGGGAGCAGTATGAATGGCACACAAGTAAAGCCATAGAACACATGGTGACATATAGATTAATATAAATGGACTGAGTTTCGTCATAAGAGCTAGAAAGAAAGAAAATTGAGCCATGGCTATGCAATTTGTAATTGATATAAGCCTCTGTGTGTTTACTTGGGTCTGGGTGGCTGCAAGACCAGGCAGGATGCAGGAAAACTTCCAGCTACATTTGACACCCAACATTTGCTGTATGAATTCATGAAAAAGCTACTTGCCTATGGCCTTGCAGTTCCCAGCTCAGGCCCAAGCTGCACAAGGCTGGTTGTGGTGGTGCATGCTGGTAGGATTTGCTGAAGGAGGTAGAGGCAGGAAGAGCCTGAGTTTGAGGCCAGCATAAGGAGAAGCTGTGGCAGGGGCCGGGCCAGGCTCCAAAGGTGGTAGTAGAATCATGGAGGCAGCAGCTGCTGCTTCTCATTTCTGGCTGCTTCTCATCACATTGGTGGCAGCTCTGACACTGCTACCAGGGTCAAAGGATTTACTGCTGCTTATTCAAAGACCTATTGCCAGGACCATTGTGTTACAAGAAAACATCGGCAAAGGTCACTTTGGAGAAGTTTGGCAAGGAAAGGGCAGGGAGAAGTTGCTGTGAAGATACTCTCTTCTAGGGAAGAACAGTCATGGTTCTGAGAGGCAGACATTTATCAGATTGTGATGTTATGCCATGAAAACATCCTAGGAATTATAGCAGCAGATAGCAAAGACAGTGGTACATGGACTCAGCTGTGGCTAGTGTTGGATTACCATGAGCATGGATCCCGTTTTGATTACTTGAATAGATACCTTGCTACAGTGGAAGGGATTATCAAACTCCCTCTGTCCTCAGCAACTGGTTTTACCCATCATCACATGGAGATGGTTGGTGCCCAAGGAAAGCCAGCTATTACTCACAGAGATTTGAAATCCAAGAATATCTTGGTGAAGAAGAATGGAACCTGTTGAATTGCAAACTTGGGACTGGCTATGAGACATGATTCTGCCACAGACACAATTAAGATTGGTCCAAACCACAAAGGAGGCACACGCGCACACACACACACACACACACACACACACATGCACATGCACACGCACACGCACACACACACGCACATGCACACACACAAAATTCTGCAGGGAACCATGTACATGCCTATCAGCAACTTTGAAATCTCCAAAAAGATGATGGGATCCCACAATGAGGATTCCACATGGACAATATTAATACCACTAAATTGAAAAACATCACCCAAAGATTGGTTTTGTACTAAAAACTGCTCAGGACAATTTCAAGGTGACTAGCTGAGATGACCCAGACTGACAGACTACTCAAACAAGGACTTGAGTCAGCCCTGCACTTTCCCATAATACAGAGATTGGACAAATGATACTGCTACCTCTCCCAGGACTTGACAATTAACACAAATTTTTTCTTTTCAGGATTCCCTAAAGATGCCTTTACCCCCAGACAGCAGGAAGTAATTTTAAGAATAGAACACCCACATTCCCAAGAGGTAGGATGGGTAGATTTTTGATTGTTTAATGAGTTATGGATATTGTCATTATTTATGATGGGTAGTTATAAGTTGTTAATTGTTAATGGTCAGAAAAAAAAAGCTAAATTAAGGAGATCAGATACAGGGTTCTTGTTTAATAAAAAAAGAGAAAAAATATATAGACAATGGTAGATTATTGAATCTACTCTGAAAAGAAAAAAGGAAGATATAGAAATGATAAGATAAAAGGTAGATTTTTTTAAATCTACTCAGAAAAGAAAAAAGAGAGAATATGGACACAATAAGATTAAAATGTTGATTATTGAGCCTCCTTTTGAAAAGAAACAACTTGTTTTAAATAGAATAAGTATGAATTATTTTGTCTGAACTTGTCAAATGGTAATGGACTGGATGATATATATATGTATATATAAGAGTTTTTTGTTTGAATCTGTGAAGTGTTAATGGACTAGACATTGTTAATGTAATTCTTGACTATATATATTGTATATACCAATTGTACTTACTAGATAAACTGATTATAACCTTCTTTTATTATTTTAGACTGAAAGGGGAAATGTGGTGATCTATTGTTTTCCCCAATATTTTGTGCATTCTAATAAACTTATTTGGGGTCAGAGAGTAGAACATCCACTAGATTAGACATAGATGCCAGACAGTGGTGACACTTGTCTTTAATCCTAGCATTCCAGAGGCAGAGATCCATTTGGATCTCTGTGAGTTCAAGGCTATACTAGGAACATAGCCATGTGTCATGGCACACACCTTTAATCCCAGCACTTGAGATCTCATGTCTTGCTTGGGAAGACACATGCTTTTAATCCTAGGAAGTGATGGCAGGAAGCAGAAAGGTATATACTGCGTCAGGACCAGAAATTAGAGACTGTTAAATTTTTAGGCTTTTAAGCAGTTCATCTGAGGCCTATTCAGGTGAGGACTCAGAAGCTTTCAGTCTGAGGATTTGTAGAAACAGAATCAGATGAGGAGTTGTCGAGGTGAGATTGGCTTCTCTAATCTTTCAAAATTCACCCCAATACCTGGCTCTGGGTTTTTTATTAATAAGAATGTTTAGCAATTCATGTTGTATACTTCCAACATACAGTGACAGAATGGACATTACAATCCCAAAATGTAAGAAAGGGAACTGAGTGAGGAAATACTGGTCCAAAGCAAAACCAAAAACAGTAAGTAAAATTCCAAATCCTGTATCTCTATATCCCATGGCAAAGGACTTAAATGGCTCTTCTCTTCCAGGTTTGTTGACTGCAGCACACTTCTCCATCTTGGGCTGGCTCCACACCCTATCTGAAATTCTCTTGGAAAGAATTCCATGGCTAGGAATCTCCAGCACCTTGGGGACTCCAACACAATTCAGGCTTTACCTTCACAGGTTCAAGCAATGGTATCTCTGGGCCTCTATGAGGGGACTACTCTGCCACAGGTCTGGCCTCAGTGACTTTCTTTAATAGTGGAGGAAGATTCCATAGCCTCTTTGCTCCTGTATCCTTCTTGACCCTAAATCCGGAACCATATGTGAACCATGATCCTAAATAGTCTTAACAAAAAGAAAAAAATTCTTGAGTCAAATATCAAGAGTGAAAGTTGAAAGATCAGAGAAGCAGAGCAGCAGCCACTAGAGACACCTTTCGCTATGAAATCTCAGACCAAATAGGGAGTGGGGGGATCCTGTCTCTATAAATCCTCAGACTGAATATGGGTGGTGAGATCCTGTCTTCACTTGCTTTATATTACTGTCTTCACCTCCCTAGTGCTGAATTTAAAGGCATGTATCACCACCACCTGGCTATGTTTCTCTTTTAGATTAGTTCAATCTCCTTTAGCCAAGGGTGGCCTTGAACTCCTGATTTTCCTGCTTCCTTCTCCCAAGTGCTGGCTTTAAAGGTGTGTGCCACTGCGGCCTAACTTCTATGGCTAACTAGTGGCTAGCCCTGTCCTCTGATCTCCAGGCAAGCTTTATTTTTCAGACACAAACAAAATATCATACATCTCTCCCTTTTTGTCTAAACAAAAATCAATTTAACTAACAGAAAAACTATATACAGTAAGTACAGTAACTATATACAAATATGAATAGGCAATAATTCAATTAACAATGTCTAGTCCATTAGCATTTGAGAAATTCAAAGGAAATACTCCATTATCTATCCTTTCTTGGTGAGTCCAAATTGTTGTGCCTAATTCACTTTCTATCTTAACTTGTATTACCAAACCAAAGATAACTTTTGATGTTTCTCAGTCTTATACAGTTTACAACTCTTTTGTAAGTTTCCTTACTGAATCTGGTAGCAAGGAAAACTATAACTATCTATTCTTCAGCTCCATCAGAAATGTGAGAAGGATATAATATTACCTGAGTAAACAGTGTAGACCAAACTGCACTGTCCCAAATATTAGAAATGACAGCAACAGCTGGCTGCTTGGACAGTCACTCAAGATTCCTCTGTAATTTTGGGGTATCCACATTCAGCCTACAGACCTAGAATATTTGACAGACACATCTGTGAAGCAGGACTTTTGAGGGACCATCGCACCTTGTCATGGCAAGGTTTGACTGTCACTTTCTTTTCTGTCTTACTTGTCCAATTTGGACAGCATCCTGTTAGCATTTGAGTCAAGGACACTTTCTTACTCAGTGGCTAACTTTTGCCACAAAGAACGTAGACTCCATATAGAGTTTCTCTGATGCCCATCATCTTCTCTGAAATAGATTGGTGCTGTCAGGAGCAAACATGTCTCATTGTCATATAAAAATAACTTATGCTATTAAAATATCTTAAATGCCATGTTATATAGACCTATGAAGTGTTTCAAGACCACCTGTCTATCTAAAATATATCTATTTCACCTTGAAAACATACTTAATATGACCATAAGTTTGATTTTAATAGGTGACTACTAACCTGCATTTCTTTATTATCCTAAATAATCCGTAATAATAACTTTCAAGGACTAGAATTTACAGTACATTGTTAGATGAGCTGTATAGGTACAATGCCTTGAATAAGAACAGAAATGTATGTACAATATGGTCTAACCAAAAATGACCTTAAATTTGTATGAATATAAAAAATTCATATCAATGTAAAATATTTAAAACTGATAGCTGCTTTTTTGGTTTAACAGCAGATTCAACAATCTACCTTTTTATCCTATCATTTCTATAACATATATACAGTATAACAAAAATAACCTCAAATTTTTATCAATATACTAAAATCTAAGACAATGTAAAACATTTTAAACTAGTAGCTGCTTTTCTGATCTAAAAATAAACCCAATAATCTATCTTTTTATCCTATGTCTATATCCCCCTTTTTCTTTTTAGAACAAAATCTCTAAACTAATCTCCTTTGTTCAACTTTTACCTGACCATTACCCATAACAATTTTTAACCATCCACTCTAAATGATGACAAACATGCATAACCCACTTAATGACCATAAATTACCCACCCACTTCTTATAAATGTGGGCACCATGCTCTTCAATTACTTCCTACTGTCTGGGGTGACAGCATTTTTAGGGGACCTTATAAAATTTGGATAATTGTCAAGTCCTGGGAGAACTGGCTCTATCATTTGTTGTCTAGTCTATGTGTACTTGGAAAGTGCAGAGCTTGTATCCAGTCCTGGCTAGAGTATTCTGTGAGACTGGCTCATCTTGAAGTTGTCCTAAGCAGTTTGTAGTCCAAAGTCAATCTTTAGGTGGTATTTGTCAGTTTAGTGTTGTTACCATAGTTAAGATGAGATCCTCATTGTGGGATCCCATCATATTTTTGGAGGTCAAATTGTTCATTCCTTTTCTTGGTAATTTTTTCCATGTAGTTCTTCCTTCTTCTCTGAATGTGTATTTGTCAAAAGGTCTTTAAATTTCTCAAGTTAGTTGTTTTTATTTTTCTGCAAAGACAAAAACAAAACCCCCACCAAACCTAATTTTGGGATGGTTTCTCTTTTGATAAGAAATATCTAATTAAATGAAAAACATTTGTTGTTTATAACTTTGTTTAGATTGAGTGGTCATGCTGTTTGATGAACTATCAGCTTTTCTAACAAACAGGTCTCTCTTGATCAAATCAAATCATTATCAATTCTGATGTATTGTTTCTCCTGAAATTTTTATTTTCTAAAGCTGTTCTATCATCCAGAGAAGTATGGTTTTTTATAATAGACATTAAGTCCTTTAATTTCTCTGGGAATGAGTTTCCCCCATGGTGAATGGCTGAACCAAATTTGACATGGGGACATTCAATAGGCTCCCCAGGGTGTTTCCAAAGAGCAAAGGGTTACCCTGTCTGTCCCTTGTTGATGTGTATTCATTTGTCCAATTTCAGCCTTTGTCTCACTTTCTACATTCTCCAGAAGGGAGGGAATATCTGGATTATTCTTAGGAAAAACATTGTTTCTTGGAATGTCCTGTCTATAATCCCTTTTTAAGTTTGCCATAATTAAAACACCTAATGTTTTTATGTTTCTTCAAGTCTCTGGAAATCACCTCTCCTATCCATGCATCATCATAGTTATGAGATTCAATATTGACTGTATCTTGGATCCTTTCCTCTATGTGTGCTAATTTTGTCTTTAAAGACCTAATTACCCTAATGCATTGATAATTAGCACTTTTTAAAAGCCAAAGATTCAATTATTATTTGTCTGACTTCTGAAATTGGTGTCATTCTATTTGCAGTTGAAGTCAATCTTTGTGAAAAAAATCAGTGAAGGTGTCTTTTGGGCCCTGTGTAACTTTAGTAAATGACTCAGTTCACTTTCTCCAACTTCTTCAATTCTTTCCCAAGCAGTCAAGGCTACTGCAAGGTATAGAGCCAGGGTATGGCTACCATATACAGACTATTTTTGTACATCAGTGTAATAGCCTTCTCCAATAAGTTGGTCTTGAGAGATGTCAATACCTTTAGCCCTACTTATTGCTTAATGATCCTAGCCTCTTTTTTCCATGAGGTCCTCCACTGTAATTGAGGACCAGGTTCCAATACTGCTATAACCAAGTCTCTCCAGTCTTATGGGATAATTCTGTTACTAATTGGCCATGAATTTAACATCTGCTTCAGAAATGGTGAATGCATACCATGTAAGACTATGGCTTCCTGAAATCTAACATTGCCATAGGAATCCAATCAGCTCTCACACAGCCTTGGAGATATCTGTCATTTGGCAATTGTTTCTATAAGGTGATTAGATTAATTAAATGTGGTTGCTTGAAATCCTTGGGCTGTTCCTCTCTAATTTTTTTTTTTTTTTTTTTTTTTTTTTGAGCTGAGAACCAAACCCAGGGCCTTGCACTTGCTACTTGCTAGGGAAGCGCTCTACCACTAAGCTAAATCCCCAACCCCCTCTCTAATTTTATAATGTAATGATGAGGTAGGTTCTTTAAATTCCCTTGTCTGGGTCTGAATATCTCAATGGTGTGTTTTAATAAGTTTTTCTAAGACCTATATCTTGGCACTAATATCAACCAACTTCATTAGGGATAATACAAGAATTATGAAACCAACAATAAGGATTATCAAAATGATAATTAATATTATATTAATCTTGGTTAAGTTGATTATCCCTTCATTTAATTTGTTCCATTTTCAAACTATAAATTGCATAATAATACAGAGACATAACTTTTTCCATCATAATTGTGTTTCCCATTTTTAATGGGGGGATAAAAACTCTTTCTTTTAACTAGTTCCCCACTTTAAGATTTTCTAATTGTCTCATTAATTCTGCTGATGACAGTGAAGATGTCAGTGAACTGTGAGGACGACTGCTTCTGAACAGAACAGTAGAAGCCCCAGTGAGTATTAAGACAGCTACCTGGTGTGGCAGCATTCTGAGGAGGGGTTCCCGGGAAAGCCAACAACCCACCAGGAGAGAAGAAGCCAAGGAGCCAGCCATCTGCATGGAGGAATGTGCAAAAGTGGTTAACTGGTGACATGTGGAGCCCAAGCGCATATGTGGTTTGCTGCAGAGAGGCTTCAACAGAAAAATCCCAAACTTTCTCAGAAGCTTGGGGAAAAAAGAAAAGAAAACCTAACCAACAAGGTGGTAAATCCAATGGGAGTCTCCATGTGCAGCACGGTTTGGACAAGCAGCTTTTTCATGAATTTGGGCCCCAAAAGTTGGACACCAGATGAAGCATGATCCTAATTAGTCTTGTAATAAAATACAATAAAAACCCAGAGTCAGATATCAGGGTGAAAGTTGAAAGATCAGGGAAGCAGAGCAACAGCCACTGAAGACTTCTTACCTTTCCAAATCTTCAGACTGAATGGGGGAAGATGTCCTGTCACCACCTGCCTTATATTCCTGTCAACACCTCCCTAGTGCTGGGATTAAAACATGCACCACCACCACCTGGCTCTGTTTCCCTTTTAGACTGGTTCAATCTCCTTCAGCACAGAGTGACCCTGAACTCCTGATCTTCCTGCTTTCTGCTCCCAAGTGTTGGGATTAAAGGTGTGTACTACTACTGCCTGGCCTCTATGGTTAACTAGTGCCTAGCTCTACCCTCTGATCTCCAGGCAAGCTTTACTTGTGAGAACACAAACAAAATATACAACACACATGACCAAAGCTGCTAAAGTCTTCTGTGTGCTGGGACTGAAACCCAATCATTCCCTGAATTACATTTGCATAATATTTCTTTTGTTGTTTAGACCTAAGAAGTCCCTCAAATCTTTCCTTTTCACATGTTACAGGATTAACTGGGTAGGGACTGAAGTCACTACTCAATTTATTTTACTTAGCATTAGGCTTTTCTTTAAAATCTTCATCTTCTTGAGCAGAAGACTTGGCTTCAATATTACATTTCCAGGTGCTGCTTTTCTTCCCAAAATGTATTTTGTATTTTTTTTGCCTTCATTGCTCTTTTTCATTGTAGATCTTCACAGGAGCCCTCACTAATAACCATATTACACAGTCATTATTAGGCTTTCTTAAAATCTCTGCAAATGCCATTAATCTAAAACTCTTCAATTCAGCCTTAGGTAATTCCTAGGACAAAGCAAAAAGCAGCAACATTCTTTGCAAAGATATTGAAAGAATGGTCTTTAGGCTAGCCAATAATGTTCTTCCCCTTTGAAACTTGAGCTGTGCCACCATAGACTACATTGCTCTCAGTACTGCGGTCTTCCATGCTACTACCAAAACGTCCCATTAAACCTTACAACATTCAACTACTTTCCTAATCCAAAGACCCAAAGTCTTTCATCATTCTCCAATAAGCAGCACCTCATTTCTGGTATAAATTCTGTCTTAGTTACTGTTTTATTGCAATGAAGAGATGCCAAACCAAGTCCATTTTTATTAACGAAAGCGTTTAATTGGGGATTTCCTTACTATTTTAGGGGGTTAGTCCATGATTGCCATGTATGGAAGCAGGCAAGCATGGTACTGGGATAGTAGCTGAGAGCTTTTCATTCATTTTGGAGGCATCAGGCAGAAAGAAAGAGACTGAGCCTACTATGGGATTTAGAAATCTCACATCTACTCCCAGAGACACACTTCCTTCTGGGCGACCAGCTCCCACTTTTTCCCCAGGGTAATCTTGAGGAGAAAGGAATAAGAGGTTTAGATAGAAATATAGAGGAAGAGAGACAGATAGAAACAGAGGATAGCCTCAGGAGGGATCATTATCCACTGGCTCTTACTGTCTCTTCTAAAGGGCTTTTTAAAGGAATGCCAAGAGGTGGTGCAAAAGACATCCCCCTAGCACAGCCAAGTGCAAACATTCACCTAGTAACCACACACATGATCAAACAATCCTCTAATGCAGCTCTGCTGGATAAAGCAAGCTCAGATCTCACTAGGAACCTTTGTGGGCCTCTACACTTCTTCAAACAAGGATATACCTGTTCTGACTCCAACATGGCCATACCTTCTAATCCTTCCCAAACAGTTCCATTACCTGAAAACCAAATATACAAATATATGAGCCTATGGGGATTCTAACTAAACCCACCACAATATGGTTTGGCTAATTTATTCCTTTGAACTTCTGATTTTTCATCTATAGGAATGAACCATTTTATTCAGAGAGACTCACATATTAAATTTTGTAATGGATAAAAATTTAGCTGCATGATATGGGATACATGAAAGAATTTTTTCAATCATTCCAAATTTGTCATAAAGTTACACCATAATAGTTCAATGATGATACAACATCTTAAATTGACCAAACTGTTATGTAAAATGTTGATAAAATTATGATTATGAAAATTATTGTCTAGCCTACAGAACATTCTTTCAATATCTTTGCAAAGAGTGTTGCTGCTTTTTGCCTTTGTCCTAAGAATTGCCTAAGGCTAAATTGAAGAGTTTTGGATTATGGAAAGTGTGCTGTACTTAGACTGAATTATCATACATACTTTCATAATAAATATTTGAAAAAGTATATTAATAACCTAAGTATTTTCAGAAGAGGTAGCTGTGGCTGTTTCACTCTTGAATTAGTATCATTCTCAATTGCATTCACAAGATCTGCATTACGTTAGGCCATCTGTGCCCTGTCCTGAACTAGGGAGATAGCTTAAGGGACCCAATCCCTTCCTGAGAACTTACATGCAGTTAATGGTTGACAGAGACAGAGATATTCTCATCAGTGATGTAGCCACTGATAAGGTATGCATATTCCTGTAACCACTCACCTTTGTGGCATTTAGTAATCTTTTCAAGACAATAACCTAAAAAACCCACTAAAATGATATCTGCAACAATTGTAAAGGCAATGAACTTTGGCTATCTTAGAGAAGATAAAAGCTATGCTCCCAGATTGTCTTACTTATTCTCAAGAGTTATTTTCTCTCTTAACCTTCTTGTTTATAACCTATATTTAACATTTCATAATGACCAACTCAGGTTCATGTTCACTTGTCCTTAGAATCTGTTCTCATTGAAATCATGGATATGATTTTTGTCTAAATGAAGTCCCTAAAGGATTAAAGGAATTTTGAAGGCTGCTGTTATTAATGGCATGAAGTTGTGTTTCTAACACTGCTTCCTTTAAATATAGCGATTGCAGGCTTTTAGAATGAAGGCCCTATACCACTTTGAAGGCTATTCCCATATTGATCATCAGCTGAAGGCATCATCACTGCACTGACACTCAGACACTGTATAGAAATGCATTTAGGAATTATTCAACAGGGGTTTTCTGCTAAAAATGGAAGAAGTCCTGGGGAAATGAGAAGGGAAACATACTCCTCACACTGGAGCCCAGTTGCATCCTCTCTGCAGAAGAGCCATACTCTGAGCAATGTACTAAGAGGTGGGGGAGAAGTAAAGGCACAGAAAATGGCAATCACTGTTGTCACAGGCTTTTGTTGTAGAAAATCCTGCAGAGGGTTCTGTAGGAATTAGAGCCCACAATCTGCTAACAAGTTGGAGGAATTGGAGGGCAAAAAGAGAAAGGCAGGAAGGAGGGTGAAAATTCCCCTCTGGGCCCAGAGTTGGTCATTGTTAGAGGTAACCTGGGAATAGTCAGATAAAGAATGGGGTATGATTGATAAAACATCTTCCCTGTCATCCAACTTAGGGTTCACAGACCACAGATATAAAAAAATCTAGAGAAACAACTCACTTTAGTTATGGAAAATAAATTATTGTAGCTGTTAAAATTACACTTCATCTAAAATGGAGTTTTACAAAATATGTTATTTGCTGACATTAACTACTACTTAAGGCCTTTCTAACCATGCAGCCATAACCTTCAATATTCTAGAAGTCTTAGCAGAAACCACATTTACAGAGAAAGGACAATGTTAAACCATTTCTGATTGCCGGTGGTCCTTGGTTTCATTATTTTTCTGATAATATTTCAATAGAGCCATCTCACTCATCTCACCTAACAGAAGACAAAAGGAAAAGAAAGTGTTTCTCAGCAATAGTTTGAGATGTAACTATGTAACTTTAAAGCCATCAAAATGGTATGTTAGGGCGAATACTAAGACAATTCTGTGTGAATCTTCCTTGAGAAGCCTGTACTCACATTTGGGTGTGTCTCATTTTCTGACTTTGAGAAGCCCATTCTCACATTGTCAGGTATGTCTTACCTTTTTTTGAGCATCTCTTTTTCTCTTAGCTTTTGTGCTTAAACCCATATTAAAATTATTGAGAGCTGTTAGTAGCAAAGGACCATGGCAATGTACAGCAGGTAATGACTAGCGTTCAAAAGGTCAACCTATCAGAACCAAGGGTTCTGTTGGAGAAAACAATCACAAGGCATTATGGAATTACTGCTTTTTTAATGAATTGGCTGTTTCTTGTTGTAAACTTCTTGTGCAATAACAGCTATGGTGTCTCCACATTTACCGTGCATTTCCATGTTATGTGTACATGTAATCTCATGATTGTGTCTCGATATTATGGGCACATATAGTTGTGGATAGTCTAGAAAGTGGTTTCTTATTTAACAGTACAATTTTTTTGTGAATAGAAACATACTAAAATATGCTTCACACTAGGTCAATTGTTCCATGTGGACTGTAGACACTTAGAGGTCTTATTCTCCATCCTTAGCCTTTGACGAGGCAAAATTGGCCAGACAAAGTGTCCTGTTAGAACTTTCATAGAGCAGAATTGCAGGTGCCTGGCCTTGTTGGATCAAAACCCTTCCAAAGTATGGTGAACTAGAGGTGATAGTGCAGGTATCTGACCTTGATATATCTTAGTCCTCCGAGAGATCAATAGCACCTCTGTTGCCCTAAGCTTCTTTCACCAGCATCTCCTCACTCTGATTCAAACAACAATCAACACTTTGTATTTATTTCTACACCAGTTTTTAATGCAAGCTTTTAGGCTCTGAAGACTAATTACGTATAGGTCCTGAGATTCAGGTGACAAACAGAAAATGGCTGTTAACTAACTAACCATGTCTGGATATTACAAATAATGTAAAATAGTACATGTATTCCTTGCCTTTTTCTTAAATCTCTCATTGGTTTAATTTCTTCCTTTGTAACCCTTGTAGCTATCCCTTTAAGAGATAGCCAGAACTTATTTACAACCTACAGCTATTGTCAGTCACCAATTAAGTTGACCAAGTCTTTGCCAAGTGTAACTCTTATCTGAATACCTGTCCCTATGATTTCACTTTGTAGTTTTTACTAATAAGTTGTTAATGGAAGCATATATATTCATTGGGGGAACAATGAGGAGGACAAAGATGGAAAGGACTAGATAGAATAGTGAGGGAACTTCAGAATGGACCCGAGAGGAGCTAAGGATAAGAACAGAAAAGAAGATGTGTAGATAGAATTGATGTAGAAGAATAAAGTGAATGGACAGAAGAGCCTGGTGTGCTTAGATTCATTTGATATCCTTCAGATTAGTATCTCAGCTGCTTGTAGTGTCTGTTCTGGAAATCTCTGGTGGAAATCTCCCTAGGGCAGGCACCTGTGGAGAATTCATTATAAAATATCTCTTTTAAACACCCACTCTGCTTCATAAACTGGCCAACATTGAAATTCTTTTCTATATCGAAGCCATGAACTCTAGATTGCCTGATCTAGGTCTCTAATGTCTAGGAGAAGTCATCCAGCTGCTGAGCACAACAGCTAGGAGCTGTCTGTCACCTCACCACTGACAGTAAGACCAGGACTACTCCAAAGAAACACACTTGTACCCCTGCTCTAGTTATTTTTGCTCCCTTTTCTCCACATCAGAATGAGTGTGTTTAAGAGGAAATCCAGAGTCCAGAGCCAGAAGAAAAAAGGATACAAAGGGTCTCCATTCCCCTTCTGGTGATTAAATAGATTTAGAATCAAATAACCCTGTCAAACCTGAGAACTAAACCAGGCCTAGAATGGATGGCAATCTCCGATCCTAAAAAACCCTGAGATTCTTCTCTAGTTCAAAGTGCGCTGTTTTCCAGAACCAATTTCCATCTATCTAAAGGAGTTAGGCACTAAAATCTGGAACTCTTATTACCCACCACCTCCACAGAAACAAGCCCGACAGACCCAGATAGGTAGAGGGGATAGTTTTATTTAAGTTCAAATCACCCCAGTTTTAAAGGGCAAAAAAGGCTCAAGGATTTTATGGGTACTGGGTGGCAGGTTTCCAAACTTGGAGCTCTTGAGTCCCTGAGAAATTCTCTGAAGGATACAGACTGCATTTTTCTTTGACTTTGGGCCTTACCTCCTGTTAACATAGTAGATTTGAAACTGAAAATCACTGAGAGCTAAAGGAGGAAGACAAGTTTGCATGGCTTCATCTGCTTCGCATACACATGCCAGCAAAGGAAAGACTTTCTCCTCCTGGTCAGGCTTAGGTCTTCTCATTAGTTTGTTCTTGCTTTCTGTTATAATCACAGGTAAGTTGGGAATGGAATTAGTCTTTTCTTTCTCCCAGTTTGACCAAGGTGTAAATGAATTCATTTTGCTTTAACTGTGTTTCTTAATCACAAAATAAATAAAAATACAGGCAAACTAGTGATATAAGAAGCTAAGTGCATACTGACAGCATCTTCTTTTATTTTAAATGCAGTTTTCTGGGCAAGAATGCAGGTAAAATGGAGGCTTATATAACAATGTCATTTGGCTGATAAGATGCTCAGTGGTTAAGAACTTGTACCCTTCTTGAAGAGGACCTGAGTCCAGTTCCCAGCATCCTTGTCATCTGGCTGCTCATAACTGCCTGTAACTCCAACTCCTGGAGGTATCTAATGTCTCTGGCTTCTTCAAGCACCTATATTCATATGCACATAACTACAAGAGATGCATAAAAATATTAATCAATACCACCCAAAAGCATTTGGGTACTGTTGTAGCCTGGCTTTAAACTAATGTCTGTCTGTCTATATCAGGTCTTCTCAGCCTTCCTAATGCTGTGACCCTTTAATATAGTTCCTCATAAAATAATATTGTGACTCCATAAAATTATTTCATTGCTATTTGTAGCTCTAATCTTGCTACTGTTATAAATTATAACGTAAATAACTGATATGCCACTAATTTTGGGGTCATGACCCACAGGTTGAGAAATGTTGATCTAGATTCTTTTGTTCTTTGCATCCCTGTATGCCTTGTAGTTCATACCTGAAGGGCTAATCTAGGACTGAACACAGAGACACACATATAAATATATACATATAAGCACACACACATACATCATACACTCATGTACACAGACACACACACAGGCATGCACATGCACACACATACACACACACACACACACACACACACATGCACACACACATACACATGCATACACACAGTAACCATGGCATAAACACAGAACTGATCTACTCAGTAATTTCTGGCAGCCATGCTTGTGGAATGACCATATTCTTTTGTGTGTTCTATGATTTCTTTTTTGTTAACTTGATTCTTTTAAAATGTTCTTTAACAAGTACCAGAAACCTTAGTAAAATTCTTCGTGAAATCTTTCAACTGGGGACTGTCAGAGCCTTCGGACTGACAGCGTGAACGACCTGGAGCCCTCATCTCCTGGAAACTGTCTGGTTGCCTCTGCCCAGCTGAGCATTCTTTGAAGGCTGCTAGACTTTCCATCCTCTTTTTCAATGAAAAAAGCAAAATAAAAAAAATGTCCCGTGGTTCATAAATAGTTGAAGAGGCTAAAATACAGCTTAAATGTATAAACCTAAAATTTCACATAAAGTATTGGATAAAACTATATAGTTAGTCTGTGTAACTCAAAAGACATTGTCAGACCATTTCACTGCAGGCATAGTTTTGAATACTGGATTTTAAGAAGGTTGTAGAAATAACTGTTTGTTATTACACATTTTCTTCTACTTTCATGTCTTCTAAAATCCCAGGTCGGGTTTTATACAAGGTACTGAAAGTATAGAGAAGTTTACTGAAAATAATTGGATAAATCATGTATTTGCCCACATTTTGTAGCCAAATTGAATAGAGAAGTAACCTACTTACTCTCTCAGTTTGTAAATTGCTTGTTGTGTACTTCGGGGTAACATCCCCTATATAGGTACTTTCGTCATAAACAGGTGGAAGAGAAATAGCCAATGGACAGATAAATGGCTATTTTGCTTAATATACATTTTACATTTCATATTTAGGTATGTACAAACATATGAAATATTATATATGCATAGACAATGACATATAACCAAGAACTATGCTAAAACCACCATAAAGCCTTATTTTAAAGGTCAAGCAGATGGCTCCCTCTGTATGGTACTTCCTGTGCAAACCACTGAGGATGGTTTCCTCATATCCACATAAAAATCTGGGAGTGGAAATTCACGCCTACAATCCCAGTGTCAGAGAGATGGAGACACTAAGATCTCTGGGGCTTGCTGTCCAGACAGCTTAGCCAAATTAGTGAGTTCAAACTTCAGTGGGAGACTCTGTCTCAAAAACAAGATGGAGAGCAAGAGAGGAAGTAATCCAAATTCAACCTCTGTCATACATTCATGCTCACAGCTATGGATATACCTACATACAGCAGGCACATGTATGTATGTGTACATAACTTATAGAGTGTTTGGCATTCACTGATATTATCTGCAGACAATAATTTAATTGCATTTAAATCACATTGAAAAAGTTTACAGGAATGGAACAAAAGAAAAATGGGCCTAGATAAAGAAAATAATATCTCTTTATTATTTATTCTTACTCAGGAAATATAAACAATTTGTTTAGATTTTCGTTCACCTATTCTTCCCAATAATTTCATGGAGCAGCATTATTTCCTTATTTATCTTTCATAAATAAGTAAACAGGCACAGAAAGTCTATATGAATGATTTACATAAAAACATACTTTAAAATTTGATTTAAAAGGCTCAAGTGAAGATTCAGTCAGAAAAATGCAGATCAGATATTGCTCTTCATAATCCACATTTAAACAGAGCATAGTGGGGTAATATCAGCTTACAATCACATCACCAACTAGAATTGACAGGTAGATATCTGGGCTAACTGGCCAGTCAGCCTTGCTTACTTGATGAGCTCCAAATGAAACTAAGAGAAAATCCTTCAAAATATAGGGTAGGTAGCATCCCAAGGAACAACTCAAACAGTAGACCTCTGGCTCCCCCATCCATACATAGGCAATCCCCCATGAAAATCCACAGACATGTACACAAATACATCACTTTAAAATCGATTTATATGCAGTGCATTTTACATATATACCACCTAGAATGTGAGGTTGTGTTTTTTTCTTGCTGTCATATGTGTTTTACATATGTCCCTTATAACCATATAAACATATAATCAGCTCTGACCTGAATCCCCTCATGAACTGTGAGATATGTTACTCTAGAATTGTGGTCTTCATAGCTCTACCTTCTATGACAATGTGATGTTATTGAATCAAGAAGGATTTTGTTGAGATCTCTTTATATCTTGCATTGCTATTGTTGTCATTATTATGCTAAATAGTGTTTTTCTCTGCACATCTGACAAACAAGACACTGGCTGGTAACTATGGCCCTTCTGGAAAAGTCATCCAAACAAATTTTATGAATATGGCAGCTAAATGGTTTTAACACCTCATGAATGCAGTCTGTAAAATTAACACCTACCTTTACAGATTTTTAAAGATTAATTTTAGTTTTAGTTGTGTGTATTGTGTGAAAGAAGAGGGTAAGTGGGTATGTACACATCAGTATAGGTGCTCATAGAGGCCAGGAGGAGCATCAAAACCTTTGGAGCTGAAATTACAAACAGTTGTGAACCACAGAGCATGGGTTATGGGAACCAAGCTTGGGTCCACAGCAAGAACAGCAAAGAGTTCTCAAATGCTGAGGACCACCTAGGCCCACTAAAAATATTTAAGGAAACATCACACACTTCAAATTCAAAAATATGAATTCACACATGGTCTAAAATTACACATTATTTTAAAGCTAAGGGACAAAAAAATCATAGGCTAGTGAATTTTCTAGTTAGCTTGGGGATTGATTTTTTTAATGAGATACATAGACAAAAAGGAATATGCCTAGTATTTGAGTTTTGTTTTTGTTGGCAGTACTGTTGTTGACTGGTTTTCACTACTCCAGTCCAAACATACCTATCAGTAATAGCTCAGAAACACTTGCCAGCCTGTCCTCAGAGATGAATCCCAGATAGGGAAATAACAATAGAACATATCCAAGGCATCTCTGGGGAAGCACCATTTTCATTTCCTTTAACTTACTCTACTTACTCTGACAGTTGGAAACTTTTGTCTCATTTGGTTCTCATAACTCAGCAGTTTTCATAGCTCAGTGAGTTTAATTTTATTATAGATATTATCTAAATGCTTCTTAATCATGCAAGATCATGAGGAGCAGCCAGAGATAAGCTGTTAGTAAACAGGGATACTTCAGCACCTTAAACAGACATGGTGCTGAGGAATTAAGTGATCTGAGCTTCCTGCTGCAGCTTCATTCTGTTAGCTTGTGTTTTTGGAAACTAGCCTGCCATGCTTCAACCCTCCTCTGATTATGGAGGAAAACTGCATCAATCCTATCTCATTATCACAATGTGTGTGATGAATCCCATGGGCCTGAGGTGGAGCTCAATTCAGTGTTAACATCACAGGAAAGGAAATGCTGATAAGCAATGGTGGGGTGAAAATTTGTTTTTGAAGTGCAAAGAATCTCTTGAAGCTTGTTTTCAAAGAGAAAAATTGAATAGATAAAGTCATCTGTATTTTCCTAGAGTCACAGAGAAATTTGTCAAGACAGTCACTTTATATTTAATTGTCCTTTAAAGATTTAATTTTGTACTGGGTGTGTGAGCATTTGTTTGCTCACAGAGACTAGAGAGTAGTAACAGGCAATCATGAGCTTCCTTCTGTGGATGCTAAAAGCTGAACCTAGTTGTCTGGAAGAGCATTGTGCACTGGTTAATGATGAGGATCTCTCCAGCTGCAAGAAAGCAACTTCAGTGTTAACAAATTCTTATTTAACAATGGAAGAGATCATGTTTTGAAAACATTTGGGAACTGTTTTTCTACATTTCAATGATCCTACTTGCCAATTAGTGTGCAACATAGAAGTAAAAAATGTTTTAAATATTTTAAAAGTAAAAACATGTTTCCCATAGTATGACATACTACTGAGTACCACCATCTGTTTATTTATCTAACATTGCTCACTGTTTTAGTGAGTATATAAGCCAAACAGATTAAGAAAACTTTAAATGTCTTTAATTAAAATAATAATTTCTAAGAGGTATGATGGTAACCAGTCTGATCCTAGAACTTGGGAGGCAGAGAAAGTTGGTTTACAAATTCAAGGAGAGCCTTTACAATGGAGTAAATATTTGTTTAAAAAAGTAATATTTAAATACACTATATACAACAAAATGCATATTTTCCTCAGTCAAAATAAAAGAATCTCAACTTGGCCTCATAATTGTACTTATAAATATAACTTATAATCACATTATATTTTCTTCTGTAAAACATAGAACTGACATTTGCTGTAGCTATTCCTAAAGCCTCAGCAAGCATATTGTCATAATAGGAAATCTACATATGATAACATGGATTTCTTTTCCGTTTAGTGGCAAGTAAACACATTTCAGCATGCCAGTAAAGGTATTTGCATTACTGTTTTATTAATAGTCTTTTGATCTCTTGTGCCTATATTTTTCCTTTTTCCACCCCCACACAGATATATACTTGCATAAATATATATATATATATATATATATATATATATATATATATCCCCTTGCTCTCTGACTATCTGTCTCTGTCTCTCTATCTCTCAGTCTCTCTGTGTGAGTGTATGTGTATGTGTGTGTGCACTTGTGCACATATATTTACTCGGCAATTTAGAGTATATATGCTTCTGTAGAGGACCAGAGGACATCAGTTCAATTCCAGCACCCCTTTCCTTCAGCTCATATATCACATTCACCTGTAGCTCCAGAAGATTTGATCTCCTCCTGAGGCCTCCGTGCGCACCTGCACACACATGGCATAGATACACAGACTAGGTCTTTTGTAATGATACGTGTATAAACATATGTTAAGATGCACAACATACAATTTTGCTATAAAGATGCTTTCAAAACTTACTTTCAGTTGTGACACTAATTTTATTCAAGGCAGGCATACGTTTAGAAAAACAGGTCTTATGTAATTAAGTCAAGTAAATGAGGATTATAATGAATTTTATCTTTGATGAATTGTGTGACTACTCCAGGCTTCGCTTATTGTCCTTCCCTCCAGGCAGGAGTTCAAACTTCTTTTTTAGCCAATCCCTGAGCCAAAACAATCAAATCCTTCACTCAGAGAAAGTATCAAATATGCTTAGCTTCCAGGATGGCTTAGGAAACGACACACTAATACTATCAAAGAATTGTTGAAGGGAGCTGATGACAAATGCAAAGATGTTTATCTTTATTTTTTGAATAAATTTATTTAGAAAATATTCAATATTGTGCTAATGTTCCAATTTTTCTCTATTTCATAGTTATTTTAATAAGGTGGAGAAGAATAATGAAAAATTAATAGTTTTTAAACAAATACACTACCACTAAACTGGAAAAGATATAGCCATTCTTCCAATGAATTAATAACAATTGACAAATTAAAAAAATTGTGTTAGTAAGGAAACACTCAAATATGCACTGAATTATGAGGACAGTATTGCAAATGTTTTCCTTCAGGTTGTGTCTACCACATTGGAAACTAGTTTTATTTAACATTTGATTCTATGATTTCAAAGATAGAAATTCATAAACTGCAGATTTTTTAAGCTAAATCAAGATTTACAAATATTGAATATTCCTTGAAACCATAGTCTATTTTTATCCTTTAAGAGCAGCATCTAACTATGGAGGGCGGTCAGAGGTCAATCTAGGCTGTTATTTCTCAGGCTCCACAAATTTTGATTTTGAGACAAGGTCTTTACTGGCTTTCAGAATGCCATATAATTTAGGCTGTGACATGGACCAGAAGGTTGTTCTTCAGTCCTGAGAAAGGACTAGGAAATCAGAAAGAAGATAAAGAGGATAGGACATAGAGAAAGTAAGAAAGTGGGGGTGAGAGGACTTGCACAAATTTTGTCTTATGTCAAGAAAGTTGAATAAGAAGAACAGCGTCTTATATACTATTAGGATGGGGAGGCAAGGTCAGCAGAGTCAGCAAATATTGACAAAGAGCACACAGGACACTTCAGACACTGCTACCTTAGGACTGATAGCCACAGACCAGCTGAAAGAGTAAGGTCCCCAGCAGCTGCAACCTTGACTCCTCTGAGCACTGACTCCAGAGTCAGACTGGTCTTGTCATGTCTACTCCTGGACAAGAACACAGAACTAAAGTTCCCTTTGTCCTTTTATCAGGGAGTCTGAAAAGTCTTGAGTCAGTCTGGCTCCACACAAAACTTGCTAGCCAGCAAACTCCAAGGATCTCTTCTTCCCTTGGGATTGCAAGTAATTGCTACTACACTTAGCTTTCCATGTGAATTCTAGGATTGAATTCAGACCTTCATGCTTGTGAATAAAGCACCTTATAAACTGAGCTTTCATCCCAGCTCCCTGGCTGGACTGAATATCTTTGATGATAAACGCTCTAACAAACATAGACATTGTATAAGATAATTCATCTTCCTTCATGAGGTCTTAACTATTGGATTGTTTAATAAAATGACACAAAGCAGCAATTTACATTATCCACAAATGACTACTATTCAAGTGACATGTTGATAGGAATGTCAAAAGCTCTTGAAATGCTCGTTCTCCTTGGGTCTAAAATCCACAGCATCAATAGTTTAATCGTCTTGTGTTGTTTTACTTTTGTTTCATTTTTAATTTGGTCTTGAGGTCTGATTCCAAACAGCACCTGTATTAGCCAGTGTTCTTTAAAGGCACAGAACATGCAAAATGAACATATAGTAAATGAGGATTTATTAGATGAGTTTACATTACACACACTGTGTAGTTGGAAAATGGGTATCTTCATATAGGCGAGGCTCAGAACCCAGTAACTACTCAGACATGAGGCTAGATGCACATTGGTCCCAATCTAGTATAGAGGGCCTGGAGGATTCTGGTCTTTAGTCTACACTGGAAGTCCAATGAAGGAAGCTATGGCAACAGTGTCCACAGCAGTAGATGGACTCACCAGCAAGACTGGGAGGCAAAGAGACATGGACCAAAGGTTTTCTTTCAGACTTCTTTTATCTGCTTCCTACAAGAAGCGGCCATGCCCATTTAGAATGGCTCTTCCTATTTAAAATCACCTTGTCTCTTATTAGAGTTCAGACACATGATTAAAAAATCAAGAGGAACCATCCATCATATTTATCAATTCAGGCCCTAAGCTATGATGACTTCATCATTCTGTATATATATATACTTATACATACACACACACACACACACACACACACACACACACACATATATATATATATATTCTTTTTAATGTGTGTGATACAACACCTACCCAAGTGTTTAATCAACATTCAGGTGAGCAGGAAACTCTATTGGCAAATATCTGTGGACCCTATATCTAACCTGTGTACAATTTGGTAATATCGATGTCATCCAACATCACCACTCTCTAACAAAACTTTAACTAGAAAAAAATGTTAACTCCAGGGATGGTGGCCAGGTGACACCAACAAAAGCTTACTCAACAAACCTCATGAGTTTGGCTTTGGAGAAGAGAGTGACACACATTACAAGGACAAAAGAAAGCATAGCACTGTGTTGAACAATCACTTCAATTAGCAGGTGGAGAGAGAGAACAACAATAAAGGGATCGAGGACAAATCTGTCATTGTGTTAGGGAGAATTAGCCAGGTGCTATCCCTGGAGGAAGCACTGTGGGCTGGTATTGTGGGTAGGACTGTGGTTTAATTTCACTAAGGCTGCTTGGCATAACCTTTGGATGAAGCTTCGGTTTCTCCTCTCCCACTGAGGATGTGTGAGACTGGAGTGTGATTTTCTCAGCCTACTTCTCACTGGCTCTCCCATCTGCTGCATACTTTTCAGCTAGCCTATCATTACTTTTCAAACTTGAAAGTCTCATATTGCTTCCCTGTTTTGGTTATTCTGACTCCTCTATATTGAGGCATACAGTAATTCTAATGTGCTCTCTTAACCAGAAGCCTTCAGGTAAGTATATAATGGGTATTTTTTTTTCTAATGCTCCTCTTTAAATTTTCATGTGTCATGTGTGTGTACATATACATACACACACACACACATATATATATATATATATATATATAGAGAGAGAGAGAGAGAGAGAGAGAGAGAGAGAGAGAGAAAGAGAGAGAGAGAGATGCCCTGGCCAGCGGGGTTTCAACTGGGGTGACCCACCTGTGGGAGTGAATGAGAGACGGGATACAAGAGACTGACAGCAAGACAATATTCTGATCAAGCTGCAATATTTATTTCTCTTTGCAAGGCTTATATAGCATAGGAGGGGAGGGGGCAGGAAGTGGGGGAGGGAAAGAGATGTGGAAGGCGTGCAAGACGTGGGAGACGTGCAGGTCGTGCAACTGCAAGATGTCTGCTAAGGTCACTGGTCAGGGGCCATTTGTTCTGTTGCTAGGCTACCTGACCATGGAATGCTCTTTACATTCATTTGCCATGGCACCTGACTGTGGAATGTTCTTATCTTTGGGAGCCTCTGGTTAGTAAACAGGTGTTACTGCTCTGGGGAAGGGCGGTGGGCTTATGATTTGTTCTCTGGCTTAGCTAGTACTTTCCATGGTTCATGTTTGGTTCCTCAAATCTTGGTCCCTAACACACACACACACACACACACACACACACACACACACACACATATGATATATGTTATATATGTGTTTATAAAGTATGTGGGAGTATTATGGATGTGTATTATGTGGTATATGTATGTGATATGTATGTGTGTGATGTTTGTCAGTATGGGTGTGTATGTGTGTGTGATACATTCAAATGAATGTTCCAGTGCTTGCCTCCTTACTTGTGGAACCAGCCTGAGAATGATGTTGGGTATTTTCCTCCATCACTCTTGTTTTCTTGAGGCAAGTTTCTCACTGAAGGAGGAGCTCATCATTTTGGCTTGGCTGGCTGGTCAGAAGGGATTTCCCCTGATTCTGCCTCCCTGCACTGGAGTTACAGGCACACAGCCATGCCCTGTTTTCAGATGTACTGGAGAAGGGACTCATGCTCATTCCTACTCACTAAACTGTCTCTGGAGCCCCAATTTCTTGCCCAAATTCCTAACAATCTTCATCTCTGGTTCCTATTGTTCCTTCACTACAGCACTGTAATAATTTTCTAAAAAGTAACTGAATTATTTTCTTTGCAACCAAATACTAATCTCTGTTTTGTAAATTTTAGGCTTTCAAGTTGAAACAGAGTAAGAAAGTGTCAAATTCCTTTAGCCCATGTCTACTTTCAAAAAAGTTTTCTCATAATGTGCTACATGAACTATAGTTTCTATGGCCTAAAGACATGAAAAGAGATGAGTAAAAGATACAGTGATTGAAAAACTCTAGTGTTCTTTGACAATTCCTAAAATACATGTTCAGAAAAATGACAGAATGAGTGAGAGAAAGACCAAGTAAAATGTTGTATTGTTTCCCCCAAAGTAAAACATTTTTACAAAAGGGTTATAGAACCAGTGAACACCTGCTGGGCATGAGACTCACAGCTCAGTTTCTGGAGGAGATTCTCTAACTTATCCAACTGCTTACAGATTATGCAGGAAGAGTCTAGGTTCAAATTCCATGCATGTTATCTGGTACTTGGGCAGATTTTTAAGCAATGTAGCTGCCTCTGAGTTCTTCCTTATCCTATAAGAACCCTGTACCTATACTCCTGTAATTAGCCTCCCCCCAACACTGTTATGAGTAACCACAAAATGGCTCACTGGTTCACCCTGTTGGACTTCAGTAGAATCTTTAGTTTGTTAGAATTTTCTCAACAACACATTTCCAACAGCAAAAATACATAAATTAGTCTTTTCCTCTCAAACTTCCAATTAGACTACATAAGAGAGTGAGACAGAAAGCCCTTAGTAGCTAATTCCTCAGACCAGAAATTCACAACTCTTCACCTCTGCAATACATGTGAAATATAGAATGTGCAAGATTAGAATCAAGTTAGAGATGATAGAGTTGACTATTTAGAACATGGGCAGAAATAAGTCACCCTGAAATCACAGTGAATAGCAAAGAATTGGTCATTAGAAATATAAATAAATGAATAGCAAAATATAGATATGGAGAAAGGTCATCTAAATTTACTAATGAGAGATTGGATTTATTCAAATAGGGTTTATGTTTTAAGATGGCTGAGTTACATACAAGTAGATATAGCAAACATCAAAGTTTGTTTTTTTTGTGACTTTTAATGCTTTCTCTCTGAGGTTGGTAGCAAGTTTATTATATGTTTGTATGTATGTATTCAGTCATAAAGATACGCATGCATATGTGCATGTTATGATACAACATGCAACACTTGTATGTATTTATTATACATCAATATGAACATTTGTAGAACTGTATATACATATGAACAGACACAAATATACAAGTGCATATACATGTTACACACATTGTGCAAATTCTAAGCAAGCTAAAACAGCACTACTCCCCAACCTTCTATATTTGAGCACCTGAAGACACCTGCTATTGTGTCTGAAGACCTGAGTTCTATCTTCAGGACTCACATGCTAAAAGGGAAGAATAGACTCTTCTAGTTCTCTGAGCTTTACATTTGCATTGTGATAGACCAACACAGCACACATCACACACACACACACACACACACACACACACACACACACACACACAAATGTAACTTGAAATAAATCAAAATACTATTTTATATTACTCATAAATACTATCTTTTACCACTATTTTCGATTTGTGGATGTGCTGTATGTGCACACACATGTGCTAATGTGTGTGCCCATTTCTTCACATACATGGAGGCAGCCAGGGGAGGATATACATGTTCTGCTATCATGCTCCACTTTATTTAATTGAGACAATGACTCTCACTAAATCTGTAGCTAGGCTAGTGGCGATCAAGCCTCCCCAATCCTCCTGTCCCTCTTGTCTATAGCACTGGAGTTGTAGGTGCACACAGATATAATCTTTACATGGATCCTAGTTCATGATGCTTGCACAGCAATCACGCCTAACCACTGAGTTCTCTTCCTAGCCCCACAATGTTCTTTAGTTTAAGTGGAGTCTCTGCTTGTTACAAAAGATAGGAGATGTTTACTCAAAATAGTCATGCTTATTTTCTATGAATCCATTACAGATTCTTTTTTTAAATTAGAATAATTAAACCTTCGAGATAATTGATTTTTTTTATTTAAATTTAAAAATTACACATCAGCCATGGGTTCTCCTGTCCTCCCCCCTCCTGCCCCCACCCCCACCCCTCCCCTCCATTTCCATCTCCTTCAGGGCCAAGACTCCCCTGGGAATTCATTTAAACCTGGTTGATTCAGTACAGGCATGTCCAGTCCCCTCTTTCCAGGCTGAGCAAAGTGTCCCTGTGTAAGCCCAAGGTTCCATTCTTTTATGTCACCACTTCTATATCCATGCTTTCCTCAGTGTGGAAATAAACAATGTATGTGAAGAAATTCACCACCATGTATCTTTAAATCGTTAAGGGAAAAAAATCCTGAATGAAGTTACTGTCAATCACATACAAACACATACAATCAGACATTATCAGACTCCAAGGTAATGGATGATCCATGAGTAGTGTTCCTCTCTATATAACGTATTCTTTCTTTTCACTTTCAAAGTGAATAAGCAAGAAAAGCATTCCATGTGGCATGATAGTTTTTATCTTTGATATGTTCTTCTGAGTTCAAAATTTCATAAAACAGTATGATATCTAACAATAATTGATTCTGGATGGTACTTTTACATAATTATCATTAAGAGGGGCCTGGCAATTCAATTTGCTCTCCATTGTCACCCTGATATTATTTAAAGTAGGTTCAGGTGCAAGAACATTAGTTAGTCTCTTCCATTATTATAGTGGCACCATCAGAACAGAATTGGAGCCAATAATAAAAAGATGCATGATGAACATATTTAGATGTTGATAAACAACAATGCTTTAATGCTTTTGTGAACCTTGTACTCAAAAGTTGACATATACCAATAAGTCTATACTTTACAAAAAAATTTAAGTTCTATTATGAAAGGCATTTTTGTCTCCTTATTGGGCATAGGAATGGTATTTTATTTCTTTGTTGGGCATAGGGATGGTATTTTGTTTTCTCCTTGGGCATAGGGAAAACAATAAAGTTTCAGGACTGAAGTGGCTGATTATGAACTCTTCTCTCTAACTGGAATTCTTAGAGCTGAATTTCTATGACTCAGCAGGATCAAGATTGATAAAAATGGAAAGCAACCTCTTTCCAGGCACTAGCTTCTAGCTGCTGTAAATATATATACATTTTGTAAAGATCAACTGCATGTTAGCAGTTGTACCTTTTTTTTGGGGGCGGGTATGGTTTGTGATTTGGTAAATAAAATGCTAATCTAGGCAATGTACTTTACTAGTCACTATTTTTAGAACTCTTCCTCTTTGTGACCTCATCTTCTTACTGATCTTTGAGCTAAGGGGTGATCTATTTTCCATTCTTTTAATTTTATTGTTTGACAGTTTCATAATTTATATAATGAATTTTATTCACTCCACATCCCAATTCCCCATCCCCCCTCACCCAGGGCACACTTTCCACTAGTAAATAATCTACTTTAGTGTTCCTTCTTTCTGTTTCTAGAGTCTGAGACAATCTCTTCCCTTTTTCTTTCATTCTTTCTTACTACTTCTCTCATGGCCTTCTTTGCTTCCTTCCTCCATTATTTTCTCCCCTCTACTGCCTCCCTTTCAGCAGAGTCTCTCTATAGCCCTTGCTAGAGCTCACACTCACCATCTTCCTGCCTCTCCCCTAAAGCTAGTTTTACCCTCATGAAACACCACATTTAGCTACACTTTACTTTCTTCTTAATGAATTTTTAAAAAATATTTTTGTACAACTTATAATAAATCATAAATAGACTCAAATGTCCCCTTATTGTGGGAGAATTGTATACAGCCACTCCATGGCGCCTATAAAGCTACCTAGAATGAAGGATGGAGTCAGTGACTGGGTGACCAGTATCACCATATGGTTGTTAGAGAACTAAGGACATTGTATAGAGAGGAACAGAAAGAGAGAAGGCGGGACTGAGGGGCACTTCCAGGGTGTGTGGAGTTAGAAAACATGGAGAATAGGGTCAGCTGATTACCCTTCCATAATTCCTTGGATATATCAGGTTTTATCTCATTTTTTTGACTCACAAGTTTCTATTAATACGAGCACAATTTAGGTAAATGTTATATCTGGCATTCAATATGTGACATTATTAAACCACACCAAGGCAAGGAACTTACCACCTCTCTATCACTGCCACTGCAGATGTGGCTGGCTTTGTCTCCCTTCCCACAGGCCCTCAGTATGAGGCTGTTTTTTTTTGTTGTTGTTGTTTTTGTTTGTTTGTTTGTTTTTCATTTCAGTCTTTCTACAGTAGCCTGCAGCTGCTACCCACTCACAGCCTTAAATGCCTCTGGGGTTAGCCACCCACCACTGACCTATGCCTTCATTTCCTGCCACATGGGATTTTCATGGACCCTCTTCCAGGAGTTGCCAATCTCGGCCAGCTTGGCCAACTTGAACCTGCTATGGCTTCTACTACTGCTATTGTGGCCACACATCCTTGGCCCTTGGCTCCATGCAAGCAGCTGCAAGTGACCTCAGCACAAACCGTGTAGCATGGCAGCAACCAACTGTAATTCCAGCACACACCACACTGGTCTTGTTTCCTGAGCACCCTGCCTCCTCACAACAGTGCTGCTGCTAAAGCTGGATTTCCCCAGCCCCAGCTCTCTCATTGCCATAGTCACCAGTGTAGACAAAGTGAAAAGTTACCAGATGTAGTTAGATACCTGAGAATTCTTAAAAGCAGAATTAGGTTTAAAAAAGAGAGGGGATTTTCTTTCCCATGTTAAGAATTGGAAATACCATAATGCATGGAGTTAGAATCCTGTTTAGTGCTTGTAAATGGAAAAAAGAAAAATGAGGGGATAAACCACTTAGCTGTGATTGATAAAATACTGATTTTAATTACTATCAGTTTGGTAATTCATATTTTACCCTAAAAATGTATCAAATATGAAAATTTGACTAATAAGATACAAAACTTAGAAAGAATTATTATTGATAAGATACAAGTTTTAGAAAGACTTACACTGATGAAGTACAAACCTTAGAAAGACTAGTGAAAATGATAAAAATTTGACTGAGTAGATACAAGCCCTAGAAAGACCTACTGCTGAAAGTAAGAAAAATAATCAGACACAGAGGAATTTAGAGCAGAACCTACCACACCATTGCATTATGAAATTGCAGAGGAGTGGCCCAAGGTTATTAGAAAACTAGACTTTAGTTTATCCAGTTACCATACAAGAATGTACACCAGATGATACGCATCCCTAAGGCTAATCAGAAGTTGACTGGAATCCTGTAGAAGTTTTAGATTTGAAGTGATTTAAAGAAGCAGTTGTTCCATATAGTATGCATTCACCCTATGTGAAGGAGATATTAAATTCATGGGCAACTCAGAACAGAATTATTCCACAAGACTGAAAAGATTTAAATACAGAAATTTTGGTAGCTAGCCTTCGGTTACAGTAGGAAAATGTGGTGGAAGGAAGAAGCTAGGGTCATAGAACAACAAGGTAGGGCTAGAGATACGGGAATTTCTCAAATTCAGCATCTTGGTGCAGGATAGTATATTGATTTACAAAAACAGTTTAGATTTAATGATCACACCTCAGTGCTCTGTTGTTGAAGAATCAGGAAAGAGGACTGAGTCATTTACTAAAGTTAAACAAGACCCAAAAGAAACCTTCAGTGAATTTTTACAAAGATTGACTTCAGATGTAAATAGAATCATATCAGATCCAGAAGATAGACAAATATTAACTGAATCTTTGGCTTTTTAAATATTAATTGAGTATTCAAAGAGGTGATTAGGCCTTTAAAGACAAGATCAGCACCAACAGATGAATGGGTTAGAAATATAGCTGAAATTGTATCTCGTGATCATGATGCCCCTTTGATAGAACAAGTAATTTCTAGAAATTAAAAAAAATCCAAATGTCACATATTTTAATTGTGTTAAACAAGATCATTTAAGAAGTGATGGTAGACAAGGTGTTTCTACCTTTCAATGCTTTTTTGTTGTTGTTGTTGTTTTGGATTTTTTTGTTCTTTTCCTAGAGAAAATCCAAATAGAAGGCACCAGCCCCACCACATGCAGAAGTTGTCACTTAGGTCACTAAGGCTGGCATTGGACTAATGAATGCTGATCAACAACGGACAGGCAACACAACCCTTGGCTTCTGAAAAATGCCCTGATGGGCCTCCCATAGGCCCCAATATCAAATTTGGTTCAATAATTTCCTATCAACATTGGAGAAACTCATTCACAGAGCAATTAAAGAACTTAATACTTGTTGTTAAAACCACACTGCTCTGGATGTGACCAAATATAGAACAACTTCCATAGACACAACAAATGTTCATCCCAACCTGGAAAATAAGTATTTTAGCAAACTTCTATAAATGATCAAAGACTAAAACTAAATATATATATGTGATTAAAAACTGAGGTCTTGATAGATAAAGATACAGATGTAACAATAATTTCACCAAAATCTTAACATCCAGATTGACCTCTATAGGAAGTACATGTTCAGCTTTTGGGGATTGGAGCTTTATCTCATGTAAAACAAAGTGCAAAAGGGGTAGAGTGTATAGGGATAGAAGGACAGAAAGGAAATATATGTGGCTATCAAAGTAATGAATTTATAGGGACATGATTTGTTTCAGCAGTAGAAAACACAGATTGACATTCCTCCAATCTCAGAAACAAACCACAAAATAAAAAATGCTTCATAGAGAAATATTAAAAGGTATTATTAAGAACAGTCATAGACTGTTTAGGTTATACAAAAACTGGACAGAAGAGCTGGCAGTCTTTCGAAGGCACTCAAATAAATGAAATTTGGCAAATGGATGTGTTTCATTTTACAGAGCTTAGAAAATTAAAGCATGTGTTTCATACCGTAGATACTTACTGAGGATTTCGATTGACAACTGCTTTGACTTCTGAAAAGGCTGATTCTGTAATTACACATTTATTAAGGTGTTATGATCATCATGAGGATATCTGTACAAATTAAGACTGACAATGCTCCAGCATATCTTTCTAATAAAATGAAACAGGTTTTCGCATATTACAATACAAAGCATATTACAGTTATATCATATAATCTTACAGGACAAGCAGTTATAGAAATATCTAATCGCACTTTAAAAGATATACTTAATGAACAGAAAGAGGTAATAAAGACCCCCACAGATAGATTGCACAATGTTTTCTTAACTTTAATTTTTAATGCTATTGAGAAAGGCATAACTGCTGTGGAGAGACCCTGGATAATGGAAAAAACTACTGAATTAAAGCAGTCTGTATACATCAAATATGTTTTGACCTCAGATGGAAACCAGGATATGTGATACATTTGCATTTGTTTCCACAGAAAAAGAAAAGCTATGGATACCATCAAGATTGATAAAGACTAGACTCAAACAGGAGAGACCTCTTGATTAAGAGAGGTGGTAGTTCATAAAGTACATGGCTATTCCATCTAAATTAACTAATAAGACTGACAGATGTCTTTCAGTTAATCAGACATAACTCACCAAAAAAGGGAAACTTCCCAGTTAGGGTTGGGAAGGTTTTGTTTTTGTCTTTCCAGGAGAATTAAAGCATCCAACTAAAGAATGTGAAGACCACTGGACAAATAAGACATCTGAAAATGAACAAATCACCCAGAGAAAATGTCCCAAGACAAAGAGTAATTTGGCTTAATGGTATAGCACAGTTCCAACAGGAATAAAGTTTCATAAATCTTCCAAAATGTTTATTTCTACTGTTCTCTAAACATTTATAAGGCAAATTGACTTTTTGTAGTCTTAACTCAATTAAAATTTAAAGCTGGCTTTGGTGTTAGAGCATGACTCATTCCTTCCCTAAATCCAAGTATGCTTGTTACAGGAAAATTGAAAGCTTCTGTCTCATGTGTGAAGAACCACCTTATATGGGACAGAAGAACACCAAAATTATAGGACTATTTTATTGCCACTAATCTCATAATTCTTTGGTTTTATTTTGACTCTTTAAAACTTTTCTTAAGGTACAAATGTTATCTAATAATGTATAACATTAATATATTTATATTTAAACTTTCTGTTGTGATATTAATTGTCATATAGAGTACTAACTATTTCTAGAAATAGGCTTCACCTAGCTTCCTATAGGGGATTTTGTGTTTGAGTCTGAAGCAGGTAATTAAGAATTAATCTTGTGTACTCCAGATCTACTCAATAGATTATGGTCCTATAACCTCTCTGATATCTGCTATACATGATATTTAAAATGTTTAAGTTTTCTGCAATGAACCATGACCATTTCTAAAAGTAACCTTTCAAGTCTCCAAAAGGATATTGGTGCCTCACAATGATGAATCCACTTGGATTCTGATAACATCCCTAATATGATAAACACCAGCCAAAGATCAGCTTTGGGCTACAAACTCCTCAAGACAATTGCAAGGCAGTTGGTTAAGATGGTCCAGCCTCACTACTCCAGCCAGAACTTGAGATAAACTTTGCACTTTCTCATCACTCTGAGACTAGACCATAGCTAGCTCACCCAGGACTTGATCTTTATCTCAATTTTTTTCAGAGTCCCCAAAAGATGCTGTGCTTCACACACTGCAGGAAGGAATTTTAAAATCATGATGCCCATATTCCAAGAGGTGGGTGGGTGTTTTTTGTCATTTACTGGATGTTTTTCATCTTCTAGGGGGTTTGGTTATAAGTTGCTATCAGTCATGGTCAGGGAGGAAACTAAGCAAAGGAAATTAGCCTCAGGGATCTCATTCTAAAATGAAAATGGGAGAATATAGAAATGATAAGATAAAAGGGTAGAGCATTGAGTCTACTTTCAAACTAAAAACTATTTTACATTGGTATGGATTTTGTATATTTATACAAATTTAAGATAATTTTGTTATATTGTTTATATGCCTCTACTCTACTTTAAGGTATTTTGTATATAGATACAAACCTAAGGTTATTTTTGTTATACTACATTATATGTTTTTATTTCTTACTTAAGGTATTATACCTATACAGCTTATTTAAATGTAAAGTTTTAGTCTTTGAGAGCTATTTAGGATAATAAAGAAATAAAAGTTAGTAGTTAAGCATCTATAGCAATCAAACTTATATTCTTGTTAGGTATGTTTTCAAGGTCAAACAGAAACATATTTCAAAAGGTAAAGGTATATGGTCTTCAAACACTTCAGAGACCTACAGAATATGGTATTTAAAATGTTTTAGTAATGTAAGGCTTTTCATGATGATGAGACACATCTTCTCCTGGTAGCACCAATTTACTTCAAAAGAAGATGGCAGGCATTGGAGAACCTTCATATGGAGTTTGATTTCATTTGTGGCAAGGTTAGTATTTGGGTAAAGAAGCTGTCCTTGCCTCAACTGCTGACAGAATCTGTCCAAATTAAACAATTAGGACACAAAAGAAAGCAACAGCCAAACATTGCCAAGACAAGTCAAACTTTGCTTAATAGAAAAGTCTGTCAGATATTCTAGGCCCATAAGCCAAAGGTAGATGCCCCAATGTTGCAAAGGAACCTTGGGTGACTGTCCAGGCAGCCAAATATCTCTATGATTTCTTAGTTTTGGAAGCTGCTTGCTCTGAACTTCCCATTTACTCAAGTAATATTATATCCTTCTCTGGTCTATGAAGATTGCATACTTATAGTTACAGTTTTATGTACTTTTGACAGAAAGTAAATCAGGTACAAAACATTGGACTTACTGAGATAGGATAGATTATAGGTTATTTTCATTTTGTTTGCAAAGTGCTAATGAACTGGATATTGTGAATGTATTTCTTACTTGATAATTGTTCTTATTGCATATAATTTTGTTACATTAGAGTTAAGGCCCTTCCTTTTCATTCAGACAAAAAGGGATAAATGTTTTAGGAGAACTGTTCACACTGCCACTTCATGATGCCAGTAAAGCCACCTTGAATCAAGGATGAAGTCATCAATTGGCTAACTGAAATTAGCCAGAGAGTTGTTAGAGGACTGATGAAGTAAGATAATGAGAGACAAGAAGAGAGAAGGGAAGGCTGAGGGGGCTGAGGGGGTTGGTGGGGCAGGAAAACACAGAAAGTGGGGTCAGCTGATTGCCCCTACACTGTTCCTTTGATTTATCAGTTTTTTTAATCTCTATTTCTGACCCCGAATTTTTATTAATACTATTATATCTTAGGTAAAAGTTATATTCCCTAAGTCTTACTTTGCCTTGAGAAACCTTACCCTCTGGAGCTATTCAGAATGAAAATGTTACCAACATTCACATGTAGCATTCACAAGCATACAGTTTCACAAAACATATAACAGTGTAGCTAATGCTCATAACATTTGCAGCACTAAACAACCCTTTTATGGCCAGGCCCATTCTCTTGTCTTCTACACCTCTTCCTTAGCAACACAGCTAATAATGATATTTCTTCCTACACCTTATTATGTCAGCACTTAGACAAATGGAATCCCACATGTAGCATTTTCATATTGACTTCTTCCTTGTGGAATAGTTATACTAACCAAGGTGCTGTATATCAATAAGACATCTGCTTCTGTTCCTAAATAATGATCCATGATATTTTTTAAAGTTCAATTAATTATTTACCCATTAATGCACTGAATAATCAATAGTTTAGAGCTATTCAGAATGAAAGTGTTACCAAAATTCACATGTGGGATTCACAAGCATGTAATTCTCCACTTATCTAAGTCATATACCAAGCATAGTTGCTGGTTGGGATGTTATGGAAACTAAGCTTGTAACAAACTGTCAGGCTGGTCCACAGAACAGTGGAACACTGTGTTCCTCCAGCAACTTGTGAGGTTGCCTGCCCAAAGTAACTATACATCACTTTGATCATTCTGCTGAATATGGGATTCCATGTCACATTTTCCTAACAGCTAATGTCAAATATGGTTCATGTTGGCATTTACACAACCATTTACACTTTTCAAGGAAAAGTTCACTGTGACTTTTACTCACTAGGTAACACTTAATACCTTCAAAATATCCTAAATGATATTTTTATTTGTTGAAAGTGGTTTACAAATAAGTTTGTCCACTTCATTAATTGCCTTTTAATTAAAAATAAAATTGACTGGCTGAACTGCTCACAAGCACTATGCAAGCTCAGGCAGGCCAGAATAATCTCAGCATGAACAAGGGAGGTGGACATCAATTCCATCAAGGCACTATTAAAAATTAATACCTTCTGGTACTTGGAGAATCAGTTTTTTCTAAGAATGCTACCACCAATAAATTGCCACATATCCTAGAGCATGAAGTGGGGGAAAGAGGGCACAAAGTTTGTTAGGTAGAGAAAGGTATGGACCTGGGAGAAGTTGGAGAAAGTCAAAATCCATTGCACAAAATTTTCAAAAATATAATACAAATTGATTAATCCATTTTTTTTTCAGTAATAGATCATGATTTTGTCAAGAAATCTGGGCATTTTTATCTAGCAAAACAAGATAGACTTTCTCCTGCTGTTTTTTCTTCTGGACACATTATTACTTTGTTTTACATACTTATAACATTCAGTTTGATTTTCCATTTTAATTTTACTTTACACATTTACCACATTCAGTTTGAGATTTTTGTTTGTTTGTTTGTTTTTAAACATTTGAATCACATCATAGTTTGTTTTAGACTCTCTGTGTCCAAATTGCTCCAGCACCATTTATTTCAAACACTCTTATCTTTTGAGTTATTTTCATGCCTTTGGCAAAAGAAAAAGTAAAAGAACTCTATATAGTGGCTAATTTTTGTTTTGCTTTCCTTCGTTTAGAGACAGTCTTGTGTAGTCCTAGGTGGTCTTGAACTCACTGCATAGTCCAGCAAAGGTGACACTGGACTTCTCATTCTCCTGCCTGCTGAGTACTGGGACTGCAGGCACACACCACTATGCTGGGGTTTAGGTTATAGAACCCAGAGATCTCTGCTTGCTAGGCAAGGACTCTACTAACTGAGCTATAGCCCCAGACCCTGTTTTTATGTCTTCTGTTTCATCTTTCCTCTGTGTCTTTGCTTCCCTTGTTACCACAGTGTTAGGGACTGTATCATCCAGGCTCTAGGCAAGAGGAATTCTTCCTTTATGTTATATTCGTGGGATGGGTGTAGTGGTCATAAATGATAATGGACCAATATCTTGTTCTGGAATATATAGGGGCACTTTATGCATTCATTACATTGATTTACTATGTTAACCATTATTAACTGAGAGGAAATGAAGAAAAATTAAATAAAATATTCAACCCTAACAATACAGAATTGGATAGTATTTTCATTCAGTTGGTTAATTTTGAGTTTTAAAGAAAATTCCAAAATCAGTGGCTTAGTATGGAAATAAAAAAATTCATATCTTGATACATGTACAAAAATATTTCCAGTGGGTTTAAAATCTAAATGTGGATAGCAATGAGGTAATAAACACTTGCATGTAAACAGAAGATTATCTACACTGCGTGGATTAACAATTTTTTTCTTAAAATGAAATTGACAATGAGACAAGAAAATGAAGACTTTAACATTATTAAAATTAAGAACATATCATTAAATAATAATAAGACTGTAAATAGTGAAGCCACTAATTAATAAGTGTATAATTAAAATTGTTGAATTATTAAAACATATATTTTTACATGCATGAAAAAAGTTCCTATCAAATAGTTCCCTCAGTATTTTATATATTACCCATAATCTAGAAAGAGTTTGAAAGTCAAACTGAAAATGAGTACAAGTTGAGAATAACTATTATGTCAAAATACAGAAAACAAAATAGGTAAAAGTGAGAAATCACCAGTCTTGAGTCATGAGGGAGACGTCAGGAAAAGGCTGACAGGACAGAAAGAAGGCCAATGGCCAGGGCAGTGGCAGTGAGAACTCTTACAAAACACACATTGTTCAAACCACTTTGGAAAACTGTTTGCAGGACCTTCTGTGGCCCAGCAATCCTACCTTAACTGCCTAGTAATTTTACCTTATGTAAGTCCATTCCACGTGTGTGTCAACATGAGTTCAAATGCTCATCCATGTGGCAGCACTATTCATCACTCTGCTGTCTTAGGTTATGTTCTACTGTTAGAGCAGAATACTTGATGCTAAAGAATGTATAAGAAAAGATGTTTATTTGGAAGGTTATTACAGTATCTAAGAAGTCCAAGAGGATGGTATCAGCTTCTGGTAAAGGATCATATTCAGAAGAGAGATGTATGTGAGCTAAAATAAAAATGAAAAAAGTATGACTTATTCCAACCTCAAAAGAATTAATCCAGCCCCCTTAAATCATCACTGTCTTCTGAAGGTTGTTCCCCATGATCCAGTCACTATCCACAAGGCTCCATTTCTCTAGCATCTACCATCTCTCAGAATCATCATGGTAAGAACAGAATTCCTACCGCATGCTCTGTTGGTGAGCAGCTGTATTGACTAGTAATAGCACTCTGAACTTGGAATTACTGAAATATTTATGAACACCAGAATGCAAGGAAAAACTGTTGTATAATACAGCAATTTCTACATAAGTATTATATTTTTTAAAAAATATGAATCTCATCAACTTAAAGAGAAGCCAGAAATAAAATATTGCAACTGAATGTTTCTATTTATACAAAACTAAAAGACCAGAAAATTAATATGGATGCATAGGATTAAAGATAGTTCTGGAGTATAGTCAGAAACAATGACTGGTTGTTGTAGAAAAATTATGGTTATTTTAGTTCTAGAAGTACATGCTTTATGTAAGACATACTTCTTTAATTGTCTTTAAAATATTTTTATTACCTGGACTCTATATAGCTCTAACAAAAGTTGCTTCCGTATTCCTTTATTTTATTTATATATATTGTTCTATCATTTGTGTCTAGGCCTACATAATTATATAATCATTGTATCTTAATGGTTTATACATGTGGTCTATTCATTTATGAAGGGACAAGAACTCTATTTCTAGGAAGAAGTAAGTGTTGCGACTGCCTCGACCAGCAAGGATGACGCAACACGGGAGCTCTTCTTTAAGCAGTTTATTCAGGACCTTGTTAGTAGCGATGTCTCTCCCCCGGGCAAGCCTCTCCCAGCCCTTAAGTAGGTCTGGGCTACCAACCTCAGACAGCCACGTGGGCACTATCCATAGGTTCACGCATATGCCAGCGGCACACAAATCCAGCCATAGCCAAATAAGGAGCTGTTTATCACAAAGAGTACTTGCCATCGGGAAGGCAGAGGGTAGAAGCCAACGCCATCTTTAAGGTGTGGCTACACGCAGCTCTCTACAAGTAAGATACATTGTATATGAACGGTGACATCATGAAAAATATTATTGGTATATAATTTAAAATAATTATAGTAATTATGTGTATATAATAAACTAACAATATATGTAGAGTTAAATTACATTACATATATCCATATGCATATGTGATATTTAAAATGTAACTATACTTAAATTAATTTGCATTTGTGTGTGTGTGTGTGTGTTTGTACATGCTTGCCACCATCGTGTGCACGTGGAGGTCAGAAAGGGCTTTATAGTATTCAGTTTTTCTTTTTGCCATGTGCATAATGAGGATCCAACTCAGGTCATTAGGCTTCACAGCAAGCACCTTCACCGCTGAGCCAGCTCGCTGAATTTGTGTGTGTGTGTGTGTGTGTGTGTGTGTGTGTGTGTGTGTGTGTATCTAGGAAGATTTTTATTTATAAATTTGTAAATGAATGCATATATATTTATGCATAACTCCTTCCTATTTCCTGCAATTCTTATCATAGTTTTTCCCCATTTCTGGCTCGTAGCCTTCAGGTGTTGCAGGTATCACAGGCTGTACCCTCATCTGTCCTGGTGGTGTATTCACCTGTACCTGAGCTAATTATTGTGTTCTGTTTAACTTCTCCTTTTCCTCTATGTTTTACTTTACATATACCTGCCTTTAGGTAAATTCTGAGTTACTATTTCAGTGTTGGATGTCTTTTTGTGTCATGTATTGTATATCACTGGGCACTTAATGTCTTTAGTTTTGCGGTTCCTTAGTGTTGGACGTTTCAGAGTAGTCCTTTCATCATGGGTATACTTTGTTCCTTGCTTTCTGTTCTCCTTAGGATGAGCTGTTTATAGAGTTCTCACACCTTTTTCTGTTTCTTCCCACAGGCATTTGAGAATTCTGTGTCTCAAACATCCTGTGTGTTAGAGTAAATAACAGCTGACACATTTTCTCAGCCCAATCCACTGCTTCTCCTGGAATCATGAAGTGCATCATACTGAAGTGTTTGGAAGAGTAATAGTCTCATGGTTTGGGCTTTTTAGATGTTTTACTTTCTACCATTTGTCCCTCTGACTCTCTCTTCCAAGCTTGGAAGTGGCATTCTCTCATTTTGCCTCTCTTCCTCCTGGAAGCTCTGTTTTCTCACAGAGGCTCTTCCATCTCTCACACTTTCCAAGCTTCCAGAGATGGTGTTTTGAGCCACCTCACAGATACTTTGAATTCTCTTCTCACTCCATAGGACTCTTTTCTGTGTGTATGGTTCTCGAGATTTGTGTCCAGTGCAGTGGTTTTGTCAACAAGTGCTCTGGAGATTCATCCTTGCAGGATTTGGAGATTTCAGGTCATTTCCTTCTCCATTTATAAACCAAAGCTTGCAACTTCCTGTCTCCCAGGTTTTGTGCAAAGCATGGATTATATGTAGTTTATTTTGTGCCATGTTGACAGGTTGGGCTACATCCTAAATGGAATTGAACATTTGGATTTATGTATCTGATTTTGCCCCACAGTGTCTTGTGGTAAGATTTCATGATGCATTTCTATTGACACAAGACTTCCTTTTCTCACATGAGTTCAGAATTCTCCTCCTGTCTCCAGTGCTATCATACTGTTACCTACTGTCCCTTCTTTATGCAGGTGTTCCAGTGTTGAGTGTACATGTCATAGAAATTGTCAGGTCCTCTTGGTGAAATGACCTTTAAGAGTTACCCAGTGATACTGTGTATTCTTTATATTTTAGTTGTGTGTGTGTGTGTGTGTGTGTGTGTGTGTGTGTGTGTGTGTGTTGTGTTGTGTAAATACACATATGTGCAGGTACACAAGTGTTTCTGTGCATGTGGAGGCCAGAGGTGGATGTCAAGTTATTTTCTTCTATCATTCTCCACATTATTTTTTTGAGACTAGATCCTGAGAACTGAACCTGGAGCTCACTAATTCAGTCCTGATAGCCAATAAGCTGAGCCTCAGTGATCCACCCTGTCTACTTCTGCAAAACTGGGATTGCAGACAGGTGTCTCTTTGCACTGCATTTTATGTGGGTACTGGGAATCGAAGGCAGTTTCTCGTGCTCTAATACAAAATGAGCAGTCTCTCAGCTCTTTAAAGATTCCTTGTTACTAGACATTTAGAAGTGATAACAATTGATAGCATTGTTCCTGTTCATTCTCTCTTCAGAATAATTTATAGAACTACTTGTCAAAAACAAGAAGGTACCCTCCATACTAAGCTTCTTGTGATGGGTAGCTTTAATTGTCAACTTGATACAACCTGAAAATCACCTAAGGACAGAATTAGAGTGAAATGTTGTCTATACTAGTTTGGCCTATGAGCTTGTCTGGAGTTAGGGTTGTGTTAACTAAGTTAAATTCTGTGTGAAGTCCAGTTTAGTGCTGGTGGCATCATTCCCTAGGCAGGAGTTCCTAAACAGCCAAGGAAAGACAGATGGAGCTGAGCACAAGCAAGCATGGATGATTCCACTTCTTTCTGCTTTTGACTGACATGATAGGACTAGTTATTTTAAGTTCCTGACTTAATTTCCTCACCATGAAGGACCTTGACCTGAAATTATAAGATGAATAAAGTACCTCTCTAAATTACTCTCGTCAAATTATTTTATCATAGCAAGAGGAATGAAACTAGAACACCAGTTAAGAACATGGGATTATTACTTATTTCCCATACAAAGACTCAAAAAGAGTGAGGAATTTACCAGAAGTATACAAGTAAGGTGTGGGTGTGTCAGGATTTGAACCAGTCTCCCTCACTCTCAAAAGCCCTTGATATAAACAAGTGCATTCCTCTCTGGTTAATGTGAAAGAATGCCTCAGATTTTAAGAATTCTATTAATGTGAAGTGAGGCTTATCTTAATTTGCCAGAAGCAGAGGTTGTTTGTGTTTCTTTCACTGTAATTGTCTACAAATCCATGCTCCTCAATTTTAAAGGCACCTCTTGTTTCCTGGGAACCACTCTTTCAAACCAAAAGTAATTGAAACTCCCTCCCACTAAGTTGTCTCCAATGTTTAATCTACACAATAAAGCCAATAATACTAATGCATTTTACAGGAAGAAGAGAATTTAAAAAAAATGTGTTTATATTCTTATAACTGGAAAGCTCTTGTAAATAAAATGTGGCCATATAAATGAAAATAGCAATAATTATTCTAATTGCTTTTGAACATTAGGATTTCAGAACATGATTTTGATAAGCACTTCTCTTTCCAAGTGCACAGTCAGTAGACTAGCTAATTTTATTTTTTCTGGTTGCATGCTAATAGCCAACAAAAGGAGTACAGAACTAGAAATTTGTTACTGTATGTATATTGCCAGAAGAAGCTGATAGGAATGGGTTTCTCCACTATCAGGACTTACTAGGATGATTTTCCATGATCAATTTTATCTTGTCTTTGTGGGTCTAGCTCTAAAATATTATTGAAAGTTTAGATAATAAAGTTTATACCCAATTTTATAAAACACATTTTTATGTGTGCTTTGAGAGTATCATTCATGTATACCTCATATTTTGAACATACCTAGTGTAGTGGGTAGCCATCCCAGCATTGGCCTGAACGTTCCAACCCCCATTGAGGCTTCAGTAATGGTCAAGCCCACAAGGCAGGGCAGAGGAGGAAGCAGAAGACCCAGGATGGTCTTTTTAAATGCACCAGCCTGGCTAGCTCAGTCAGTAGAGCATGAGACTCTTAATCTCAGGGTCATAGGTTCATGCCCCACATTGGGTGCCAGATATTGGTGAAATTATTAAGGCCACTCCTCATAGTTAAGAGAGGCTTATTTTGTGGGGTAACTTACAAATGAAGGGATAGGTTGTAGGGTCTGGCAAAGTTATGGCACAGTCCAGCGGTGTTCTCTGGAGAACTCTGCTCAGTCTACCTCCAGCATCCAGGGTCCCAGAAGCAAGAGAGACCTCCTCTCCATCCTGGGTCTTCCGCTTCCTCCTCCTCCTCCCTGCCTTGTGGGCATGACCATTAACGAAGCCTCAATGGGGGTTGGAACTTCCAGGCCAATGTTGGGATGGCTACCCACTACAACCTAGCTTCAGTTCTCCTTGTCCATATGCCCAGGGACTTCCCACATTTAATTCCCACATTCATGTATTCTTTATTTAACAAATTAATTTCAATCAATACTGCCAGTTTATTTATGATTGTCAGTCATAGACAATCTACTGGGAGACCATACTCCTGAAGAAAATTGACCCTCCCTCCACCAGGACTCATAAATTATCCATCGATCCTCTGCTGGGGATCTTTTCTCATCCATGTTGGAGTTTTAACTAGCTAGATCTGGTACAGGTCTTGAAAAAGCAACTATAGTCTCTATGCATTCAAGTCTGCAATGGCTCTGTCATATCCAGAAAACAGTTTTGCAGAAGTTCTCTCCAACCTCTGGATGTTTCAGTTATTCTGTTCCCTTTCTATAATGTACCCAGAGCCTTAAAGAGGTGGGAGTATGATATAGATGCCCCATTTTAGAGCTTAACACTCCAGTCACATATTGTCTTCACTTTGATTAGCTGTGAATCTTTGCATTAACCTATGTCTAACCTCTTGACATTGCAACATAATGTTATAATCTATGAAGTTTATACTTCCTTATTCTCTCTCACTCTCTCTCTCTCTCTCTCTCTCTCTCCCCTCTCTCTATTTCTCTCTTAGCTCACCCTCACTCTCTCCCTCACTTTCCCCTCTCTCTGTCTGGAAACATGCTATGAATTCTTTGGTGATAGCAACTGTCAACTTGACACAGTCTAGAATCACCCAGGAGACAGGCCTCTGGGGTTACCTTTATCTTGTTAATTGGCATGAGAGACTCATCTTAATTCTTTCTAGGATAAGGACTATGTAAATAGAGAGTGGTCTAAGCACTAGCATGCATGCATTCATTCATTGCTCTGCTCTTGGCTGTGAATGTGATAGGATTAGCCACTTCAAGTTCCTGCTGCCTTGAGATCCCCACATTAAGCAACTGTGAACCAAAACAACCCCTTTCTGCTTTAGGTTGCTCTTGTCAACTTAAGTAATTAAGATGTAGATAAGTGTTATTAAATAATAATATTTTTTTAGATTAAACTAAATAACTTCTAGCATATTTTCATAGAGACATGTTTTATATAATTTTGCAATTAAACTGACAATCTTAAAATATTCTTGTGCAAACATGTAGAAGTGCTAAATATTGCATTTATATTTTCAATTCCAGGTACTTGGGGATGGAGAGAGGTAGGGGAGAATAGTTAGCTTCCAAACTAACCCCCTGGGAACACATTGGGAATACTAGAACTAATGAATTAATACAGATACAGAGAAAAAGGCTCTGCCTTTGTTTATTAAAGTTGAGGCCCAGAAGAAGCCAAAACTCCAGAGGAAAACTGAAATTTAAAAGATTTGTCCCTGCAATAGGAAGATTAAGACAAAAATTGATTGGTCTAGTGTAACTATAGGAAAATATATGAAACCTGTATCGGGGTGATTGGTAAGATATTTGCTTAAGAAATAAGTTCCAGGCTAGGAAAATATCAGTAATAGGCTTGTTGTACAATGCAAGAACAAGGACCTTGTTCCATCCCCAAGAACTGAGTTATAAAGTATATTTATTCTTACCAAATGAGAATGATCTAAACATGAAAGCTTCAATGTAAATCATTTAATATAGTCATTATCAGAAAAAAATAGGAGAGGAAAGTCCATTCACCTTGGCTAATTTCTGTAGGGTATGTATTTTGTGACATGTGTACTCTTGAGTCCTGTGACCAGAAATGACAGTGCTGTCATATACTGGACAAGAGTGGGATTATATACCTCTGTGGAGACTGTAGTACAAAGACTGTAGGAAGCTGTTAATTAAGTCAGAGTAAGTTGAGAATGACAAAAAGCATGCAGTAAATACTGACATACAGTAAGTACTTCAGAATGGATCTGAAGACAGCAGAATTCAGCTTGGAATGAACAGCCAACAGTGTGCCTATAATATGGACAGAGTATGCAACAATGGGAAAAACAGATTGGGTTCCAATACAAGAAGCTGTTCTACTTTAAATTATGCAAATCCTAGGCTGGGGAGATGCCTCAGTAAAAGTGCAAAGACTCAAGACCAATACACAGAATCCATGTTAACAAAGAATAAAAGCAGACCTGGTGATATGTGCTTATAATCTCAGCACTGCCAGAGTGGAGAAAGGCAGACCTCTGAGGCTCACTGTCTAGCAATTATAACCTACTTGGTGAGAAAATCTATCTCAAAAGAAAAAAAAAAGTAAAATGGAGAGATGGAGAGATGCCTCAGCAGTTAAGAAGACATAATGCTCTATCATAGGATAAGAATTGTATTCCAAGGCATTCAGGTTGGCAGTTCCAAGGGATCTGATGCCCTCCTGGTCTCCATGTGTACCAACACACAATTTCTGTGGGTAACCATGATAGGAAATCACAACATGTCCACATGGTTGGGCTTGCCCAGCAGACCACCTAATTATTTCTGGTTCAAAATAGCCATTTCCAGGTCAGAACATCTCGCATGGCTAGGACTCTGTGGCTTTACATGGTTGAGTAAAGCGCACGCGGCCATGTAATCTAAGCACATGAGTGGAGTAGCCACATGCAGTCCTGTATGCATGCGTGGCCCACTCTTTAAAAAGCCGGCGCCATTTTGCACAGGTCTCTCTTCTCTTCTCTCTCTCATCTCCTCACCCACGTGTGTACTTCACACAGGCCTGTCACCTCTATCCTCTTTAATAAAACTCTTCTGTGGTCTTGTCATGTTCGGGACATTTGCTAAATAACTAACATTGGTGCTGTGAGGGAACAGGTGCTTCTGGGTGCCCTGTGCCTGGAAACCTGGGAACTGGGGATGGAAACTCTGCAATGCACAAACCAGGATCTCTGCTCCATTCGTGACAGATCACTCTCCATTTGCCTGGTTGCACAAATCCGCATGCAACACCGCTACTGATTGGTGAGTTATCCCCTTTTTGGCTAGCATAAATAGTTTCCTGAATCCGTGAGAATGGTCGTTGAGTGTCCTGCACCTCACTGGTTATTCTTGAAACTGGGGGAACCCCTGGCCATGGTCTTCACTGGCTATTGTCAGCCCCCATCGCAGGCACAAATTTCCAGCCACCTCCCATGTCTGCAGCTTGAGATATTTTTCACAATAAGACCACCACCATCAGGTGTGTCCTGGGGCTGTGTGAAGCCAGCACATTCTTCACGCCCGATGGGGTGGCTGAGCATTGAGGGCTCCTGGGTAGTCTTTGCCTCTCACAGCAGTGGGCCCCCGCTTATCAGCTGATGAGCTGATAAGGCCACTTGTGCCGAGATCCATCTTTGATCTCTGGGGACGCCTAGGGTCTTAGCTCCAGATCACGTTTATTTTTTTAATTTTTTATTTTTTCTGCCTCTCCACTGCAGAAATGGGAAATAAGGCTTCCAACCCAATCAGTCTTTCCTCTCCCTTAGGCTGTTCCCTTAGGCTGTCTTCTTGAAGCTTTACTTAGAGATTCCTAAGCTTATCCGTCTCTGTACTGAGAGATGGCCCAAGTATGCTTTAAAAAATCCCAATCTTTTACGGGAGTTATCTAATTCTGTCCAGTGAACAGGCAAATGGAAAGAGTCGCTCTTTATCTTAGCTTTCTCTCTCTCAATAAAGCTCTAGAAAGGTAACCATGGCTTGTAATTATTCTGCCAACCAGCACGCACCTCCAGCTGGAAGCTGTGGGTGGTGGCCAGCCATGAGAAGCATGGCTTCCCACTATTGATACCACCACAATTTTTCACAGTGAGTCTGCTGTTCTAATGGCTGAAATCTGAGCTATATGTTTGCGACAGACAGTCCTGGGGGTTGTCCTCAGGCTGTGCTGGCAATGGCAGGCACATTTTTGCTCCTGATGAGAAGGAGCAAATTGGTGTCTGGGGTCTACCAGGTAGACCCATGGCAGCACAATTGCAGCTCTTCCCATCCCTTGAAGAAAGTGGGGAGACTTGAGCTGATCTTAGATCTTACTTCATTCTCGGGATGCCTGAGTTGAAGTCTGATGCTAGTTTTTTGTTTTTTGTTTTTTTTCCATTTTTTTTTAAATTTTCCACTCAGCTACAGCCATGGGACAGAGGGCAGATACCACCCACTTACATTGGCGGATGGGGTGGGTACCGGTAAATCTGGCCGCTTAACAGCTTTGCAGTACCAGTAAACCTGACCACATAACAGTGTGGCAGGTACTTCAGCCAGCAAACGGGGAAAAAACATAATTGCTTCATCTACAAGCATTCTGCTAAAGCTCTAAACCCTTTCTTTCCTTTCCCACCAAGGCATCTGCCACGTGTAAGCTTTTCTGTCTGACTTCTGCACCAGGATCCACTGCCCTGTCACTGATTCCAGAGGAATAAGGTATCACCCCTTCCTTTCCCAACTAGGGCCACACAGGGCCAGAGGCAAAAGGGACCATCAAAATATCCAGGTGGTAAGGATATAACAGTCTATCATTATTCAATACTCAGCAACTGATCACCTGTGTAAATGCTAAACTAACAATCAAACAGGTGCCTTAAATAAACCACCTGGAATAATCCTTGTCTCATCTCAGCTAAAAATTAAGCAGAGTACTAGAACATCACAGCCACCTTTTTAACATGTCTCCATCCAGACAGGCCAGATCTTCCTCAGATAAGTATCAACTCCAAAAATAAAATAATAATGAGTCTTTTCTCTAAGCTTTTTATGTCACCAGTATCTTGTCAGACAGAAGGTTCCCAGCCACACCATGAAGAACAGACAGCTGCAGGACAAGGCATAACAGAACTTCATCCCAGGACCAGCCACACCATGAAGGATGGACACAGCTGCAGGACTTCATCGCAATATTTCAGGAGCCAGCATCCCCATCTCCACCCAAGAACCAATCAACACCATTTTGCACAGGTCTCTCTTCTCTCTCTCCTCTCTCTCTTGTCTCCTCACCCACGTGTGTGCTTCACACAGGCCTGTCACCTCTATCCTCTTTAATAAAAACTCTTCTATGGTCTTGTCATGTTCGGGATGCTTTCTCACAGGGTAAGAGAGCTGCTAAATAACTAACAAACCCTCCTCCCCACTGCATACACCATGTGCACACACATACATCACACATACATACACTGAGAGAGAGAGAGAGAGAGAGAGAGAGAGAGAGAGAGAGAGAGAGAGCGCACATGTAATCACCCATACCTGCTTATGTACACAGATTCAAATCCTACATAAATTGTATATGGCTATAAATATAACTGATTAATAAGTTATAAAGGCTCTGTCTCAAAACTTGTTATGTAGAATATCCAGATCAGAGCATCACAATTTGACTCACATATTTAATAGAACTGAGGTAACTTGTCATTCATTAGAAATGCCTAAATATTTAAGGCTATTGGACAAATCTCTAGAATATTCTTTAAGACCCAAACAGTAACTGCCACTGGGAAAAGTACATTAAGAAATTCTAGATTTAATAGAATTTCTCCAAGCAGATAATGACTCCTAAGATGCTGAGCATTGGATTACAAACTCAGTCTATGTTTGGCAGGTTGAAAGTTTGAGAGATCCCAGAAAGAAGAAAGAATATATATATATATATATATATATATATATGAATATATATATATATATATATATATATATATATATATATAGTTAGGAGAGATTCAAATGAATTGTGCAAACATTACTGATGAAGCAAATAGAAGGACTAAGAGAATTATTGTGTAGAATTATAATTCTCACAAAATCTGAGCACACATGTTTCTGTTTCTGTGATAAAGGGAAGTACAATAACAAATTCTGTCTAATTTCTACATGCCTTAAATAAAGCCAGACAACTACTTGGCACTGTAGCACACACCTTTAATCACAGCATTTAAAAGACTCAGGAGAATTTTGAATTTAAGGCCAGTCTGAACTCCCTAGAAAGACCCCGTCTCATAAAATCAAAAGAAGAAAGAGACAGCATCAACAAAACAAGCTCAGATAATTTACATGATAGATCATTCCCCAATGATAGCATATATTTTTCTTCAAAGTGTTATGTAATATTAAGTTTATAAACTTTTCTCAAAAAAGTTGTATAAAGAACCTCTAAAGTTCGTGAGTCAGGAAATATTATCTTCCAGATAAGTATATTTACACAAAGAGTCTTTTTTGTTTAATCTAGGTCCAGTCTGTCACTGTTATAAAATACCCCAACAAAGAGCAACCCAGGATAGAAAAAGTTAATTTTAGCTTATAAGGTCATGTCACAGTCCATATTAAAGAAGAGTAGTCAAGGAAGCAGGAACATAAATAGCTAGTCACATAATATCAAAACCAAGAGCACAAAGGAGTAAATCGTGTTTGACTTATGTACTCAACTTGCTTTATCTATTCTTCTGCACCTCAAGACCAAACTCATGGAAAGGTGCCACTCACAAAGGCACTGAGATGAATACATCAACTATTGCAGCCAAGACAATCCTTCGCTAATCACTGCAAGGTAGTACTAATGTTTAACTATCCTGTATGGACCAGCTGGTCATAAGGAAAGAATGTGTGTAACAGGCTACATTCAGAATGAAGAACTTTACAATTTAAAAAATATTCATTCCTGAGATGTCTCATTTGGCAAAGTGTTTGCTATTTAAGCACAAATTCCTGAATTCAACCACATCCCACATAAAAGACCCAGGTGTGGTGGTTAACACTTGCAATCCCAGTACTTGACAGAGTGAGACAGGTGTGTCTCACAGGTGGGTCTTGCTATACAACCAGTTCTCACTTACTTAGGGAACCACAGGTCAGTGATTGGTCCTGTTTTGAAAACACAAGGTAGATAGTACCTGAGGCACAACATCTAAGGTTATCCTCTTGCCTCCAGACACATGCGTACATGAGCTGGTGTGCTCTATGCACACATTAGCATGGGAGTAGCTGTTAGTGTGAGCAATGTGGTCTTTTCTTCTCTGTCCTGTTCCTCTTAGCTCTGGTCTTTTCTAGCCTGGTTCAAAAGCCTCTCCAAACTTGGATCACCATTGTCCTTGCTAGTGCTAATCACCATTAATCACAGGAATGGCCACTGGGCCTTGGCCATTCATTTCTTTGCATAAGATCAAAGCAAAAGAGGAGAAATGAATAAGAGTCTCTCATTCTTTTATTAATATTAACTATGTAGAGTAATAGAATAAGTTCAATTCATGCACCTGCTAATTGGCCCAAGCAGATTTGACATTCCTTAATGGGGGACACTTGGTTAGGCAGGAAAGTTCATATTTCAGCTGGACTATAATCAATATATCACCTATATTAGCTTCCTGCCCACACACGCGGGTTCATTATTAAGTAGACTCTGCAGGGCTCACTGAATATTGCACTCTGAAATGTGTGAATAGTGCCTGGGAGCAATTTCCAAGCTGTCTTCTGGGAACGAGGGTACACTTAAAAGGATTTAAGAGTAGAAGTTTTTCACTTAGGAAAATCCATTTGAGCCATTCACACATTAAGGAAATGGGAGAAATGTTTCTGTACCAACTTCGCCTACATTTGATGGGAGAATCCTCCAGTAAAACACAGGCATCAGTAGCTATTACTGTTGCTATGGAGAGTAAGTGTTCTCCTGCCCTCTGCAAATAGGGAGTTGCACAATGCATCCTGGCCCCTGTTTATCATATCCACATTTGAGAGAGAGGTCCTTCCAATAGATGACAGCATCATGGAGTACTTTGTAGGTGCCAACATTTTGAGAGTAACTCTAAGATACTTGTTACGACATAATTGAGGGGAAACAAAGAAGGGACTTCCTCACACTATTACAGTTAAGCACTTAAAGGAATGACAGAAATTCACAGTAGTTATGTAATTTCCAATGTTTTAATTAGCATATTGCAATTAGGTTCAATAATGGATTTCATAATGCTATTTTTCTCACAGGTACCTAGTGTATTTTGATCATATTCACTCCCTTACCCTCTCTGCCCCTCCCACAACTGCTCATTCCTTCCTCCTCTCAGATAATCCCACCTCTCCTTTCAAGTCTTTTCTTCCAACACACTGAGTTTTAGTTGCATTGCCAACAGGAGCATATGGGAAAGTTTGTTTACAAGATCATCACACCTTACCAGTGGCTAGACCAAAGAGAAAAATGTCTCTCCCTCCCCAGCAATCACTAACAATAATAATATCAGGGAGGGGTGGGACCAAAGCATAGATCTAAATATAAGATGTCTCACCCAAAAACCCATACCACTAAGAAAATAACATCAATAGGTTCTATTTTTTGGTGTTTTGTTTTGTTTTGTTTTCTTTTCTTTTTCTTTGTGTGTGTGTGTGTGTGTGTGTGTGTGTGTGTGTGTGTGTGTGACAAAATACTGTAATTTTTATGTGCATATTAATTCATTATTGACAGGTCAGAGATTTTCAGCTGGGATTCAGTTCAGGGATAATGTGCTTCTCAGTATGCAGAGTGCTATACTTAGTACCCAGTAGTGAAAATGTCACAGGCTTTCTTAAGGTGTCAAGGAGAAATCCAATGAGCAGGGTGGAACTAGCTACAAGAGACTGTGAGCACATACATACTTGTATAAAAAAAGTAGATGTGAGAGAGAAGGAAAAACGGAAGAGGGAAAGGAAGGTGGGAGAAAAGAGGAAGGGCCAATGTGTAATAACTATGATTTTCACATTTACCTCTTAATTTTTGTCATTGTTTCTATATTATTCTTCATGCCCTGGTGCATTTAAGATCAGATAAATATCAAATTGTGGCTCTACAGCTAAAACATCATTTCAGGTTTCAAGGCCACACTCAATTTTTGTCTATTGTTTTATGCTAAGAAAATGTCTTCATTTCTTTTCTTCTTATGCCATTCTTAACATCATTGTTTCCTTAATTGTTTCTCTATATATGTGTGTGTCTGTGTGTGATATTGTTGTTTTATAAAACATACAACATGTGAAACACAAAATTTAATTTTTGTACATATGTATTTGAGAAATTACTCCTGGTTCTGGAAATTGTAAATTGTCAAATAAGCCATCAATTGTGGGATGCTAGCCTAGTACAGAAACCCTAGGATCACATAAATAACACATGCATAAATATATAAATACCCCAGACTTAGAAAAACAAAATGACATCACAAAACTGACCTATATTAAAAGATAATGCCAAGGGGAAAAGGTAAACTTATCGATCTGTAGTTGGAATTGTCACTGTATGTGCTGTGAGAAATCAGGCCATTAAAATGCAGTCGAGGACATTGTGAGAAAATAAAGGGAAGAAATGATAATCCACCTCTAAGTAAAGCCTAACCCTGCCTGTATATAGGAAGCACAGATCTTCAAATGAAATGATGATTTTTTTTCCTTCCCCTCTTCTGCAGAGTCCCCTGACCCGCTAGGGGAGGGACCAGATGAAGACCTCCAATTTAGGCCCTCTCTATATGTAATGTCTGGATATGAGTCTCTGTGTCTTGCCTGTCTGCTGCCAGAGGAAACCTCTCTGATGATGACTAGACTAGGCACCAATCTGTGAGCATAGCAGACTATCATTAGGAATCATTCCATTGATTTATTTTCAAGCTTTGTTTTGTTCTATCCTAGCTCTAAGTATCTGGGGTATCCAGTCTCTGTTTCCATTCCAGCAGTGTAGGACATGGAATCCCTATAGTGTCATGGGCCACAAGTTAAACCAAACTTTGATTGGCCAGTCCTGCAAGTTCTATGCCAACATTGGCCTAGCACATCTTGCAGCTAGGACTGATTATAGATCAAGGGTTTTGTGGCAGGGTTGGTGTCCACATTTCTCTTTCCATATTCTGCAAAATACCTTCTCACTAGGAGAACACGGCACACTGAATCCATTAAACAGAGTTCACATGGCCCACAGAGACTGAAGCAAAAATCATGGGGACTGCATGAGTCTGAATCATGTCCTCTGCATATATGTCATGGTTGTTGGCTTGGTGTTTCTGTGGGACTCCTAACAGTGGGAGCAGGAATTGTCTCTGACTTTTTGTCTGCTCTTGGGACTCTTTTCCTCCTACTTGGTTGTCTTGCCAGTGGGTCTGAGGGATAGAGATGGTGGGGATAACTAGGAGGAGTGGAGGGAGGGGAAACAGTGATCAGAATGTATTGTGTGAGAGAAGAATCTATTTTCAATTAAAATAAGAAAGGAAATAATGACCTTGTGAAGCTCTGAGGCCCAGTGATCTCTGCACACCAAACATGGCAAGCCAAGCACACAAAGAGCACACGAAGCCCTCATAAAGAGTTGTTCACTTTCCTGTCATTAAAATTTAAAGACACAGCACCAGGAATGAGAAGATCATTCTGTCAATAAAGTGCTAACCATGAAAGCATGAGAAACTGAGTTCAGATTCCCAGAACTCATGGCACAACACAGGCATGACATCCCAGTATTTGTAATCTCAAGTCAGGGGAAGCAGAGACTGAGAGACCATTAGAAATCTCTCCAAACCAAATCAATAAGCTCTAGATTCAGGAAGAGGTACCAGCAGAGACCCCAGTTGGAGACCTTATGTTAAAAACTGCATTCAGAGTCTAATTGAGAAGGACACCCAATGTCTACTAGTCTCCATACATATATGTACACATATGTATGTACATATAAATCATTCACACCCATAACTAAAAACAGAGACATTAATAAACTATTAATTACATCCAAGTGGTTACTTCAATCACTGTTATTTTTGAAGTCTAAATGTACATTTGAAACTTATTTAGATAAAGTTACCTGTATTCGGCAAAAGAACTCAACAATACTTTTTAAATATTTTTATTAATTTTTTGAGAATTTTGTATAATGTGTTTTGTTCACACATTCACCCCTCCCTTCAGCTCCTCTCAGATCTACCCCATTTATCTACCCTACGCTGACAAGTTTGTTCTCTCTCTCTCTCCCTCTTTCTTTCTCTCTCTTTCCAGGCATCAATTCCAGTTTGTTTTGGCTGACTACTCTTGGGTTTGGGCCTGCTCTGGAGTGTGGTAACCACTAAGGAAAACTGACTCCCTTCACCCAGAAGCTATCAAATGCCAATAGCTCCTCAGCTAGGGATGGGAGCTTATGCCCACCTCTTCCACCTCCATGCTCCATGCTGAGATTGTGACGACCTTGAGCTTGTGCAGCTTTCGGTTATTCTGTCAGAGTCACTGTGAGTTCATATATGTAAGTACTCTTTTCTGTTCAGAAAACACTATTTCCTTGAAATCATCCACCATCTCTGGCCCCTACAGTCTATCTCTTCTTCCTTAAAGGTTTCTGAGGCGAGATAGATATTCCATTTGAGCCAAGCACTCTAAGATTTCTTATTCTCTGAATATTGAACATTTGTGGATCTCCGTGTTGTCATCTATTGCAAGAAGAAGCTTCTCTGATGAAGGAAAAATGCACTGATCTATGGGTGTAGCAATGAATTAGTCAATTTAATGCTATAATAAAAATATAATGAATACATTTAGTAGACTAATAGTGTTATGCTCTTCCTAAAGGCATATGACATATGATCATAGGTTCTTGGCCTAGTTCAGAGTGCCAGGTATGGATTCTATTTCAAAAAAATGGGTTTTCAATCTACTCTGGAAGTGTTTATATAACTCCATAACATTTGTCAGCAGCACTTTTTAAGTAAAAATTCACTAAATAGTTGAATACATATTTCCTTTGAAGAATATAATTATGGGAGTGGAATCTGAAACATAGCTTAGTATCATAAGTGTGGATAATATTGGTTTAAACTATTATAGTGAAGTTGCTTTCCCTGTTCCCATGATCCCTACAGAGCAGGTCATAGCAAACATATACCAGCTTCCTCAGAATCACCCTCTTACATAACTTTTAAACAATCATATCAGCCCCAAAATTTGAATTGTGAATTTGGGATTAGCTTTATAAATTATCTATGATAATTAATATCCATTGTCAATGTAATTGGATCTGAAATCAACTAAGAGAAGTGTGTCTGGGTGAGTCTTCTGGGAAGGACAAATTTAGGGAGCACCAGACTGGAAGGCCTAGCTACTGGACTCTCAGCCTCTCCAGCTTGAAGACAGTCATTGTTGAGTTACCCAGCCTGTATTATGTAAGTCAACCTAATAAATCACTTTTTGCAATATACAATCATTTTGTCAATTCTGTTCCCTTAGGTAACCTTGATAAGCGTAGTGTCTTGTGAAGGGGGTAGCATGTACAACTCCCATGTAAATATCTTATACAATTTTACATGTATGCACAGCACTGAGGTCAATAAAAATGTTACTAGAATCCAGGACCTTTCCTCATGATAACTTCATATTGATATTCCCAACTCTCCACCCAGACCTTTTGAATTCATAAAGTTATTTCTACCACTGATCTGGTCTTAAAGTTGAGATTAACACAACCATTAAGGAGTCATTGTTTATACTGAATTCTTTTACCCAATATTGTCAAAGTGAAATCCATGAGGATTCTGGCCTTCCTTAGATATATAATGACTCCCATACCAGCATTGGCTATATGAGATAGTATCTGAAATAGTAACTAATGTTAGCACTGATATATGCTACGTATAGTATCTAGAATGACTTCATATTATTATATTTTTAAATAATTATTTTTGTGTACATGAATGCCACCTGTGTCTATATATACTAGATGAATTTATGTCATCTGTCTAGAGGCCAGAAGAGTTGATCAAATCCCCTGAAGCTGGAGTTACAGGTTGTTGTGAGATGCTCATCTTAGGTCTGGGTAACCAAACCTGAGTGTTCTGCTATAGCAGCAAATACTCTTAAACAACACTATATCGCTGCAGCTTCTTGTGTATTAATTTCATAACACAATACATCATGTGTACATGCCAGTATATATAGTATCCACTCCACTATTGCTACTTGGGCTTTTTTCAACTTTCAGTTATTATGTACAGTTTATACAAGCATTTTTAATATATATGTACTTGCAGTTATAGACAACCCATATATTTTGAGAATAAATAAAAGATAAAATATATTTCATGTTTGAGATGAGGATGTGTCTCAGTTGAGACAGTGTTTGTCTGGGTTCAAAAACAAGCATCTCATAAACCTAGTACCTTAGTTCAAGGCTGTAATCTTAGCACTCAGGAAATAGAGGAACAATGAGAAGCTTAAGGTCACCCTTGTCTATGTGATGAGCTAAGGCCAGTCTGAGATCTGAGCCCATGTCTCAACAGTGTGCTAAGCCTTAGTGTAGAATATATACAATACTCACTAGAAAGCTGACTTATACAATCACCAGAGGAGTTTGGCATCAATATTTAGTAAGCCTGTTATCTTATTTGTTGTATTTTAATTTTATAAATATATGACACAGAATATACTCATTAATAAATATTGGGATGGTACCAGCAAATGGCTCAGCAGGTTAAAATGATTGCCACATAGTTCTGGTCACCTGAGTTTGATGTCCAGTACTCATGGTGAAATCAAAATATGGACTCCCAAAAGTTGTCCTCTGGCCTCTACACACATTGTAATATCTTTCTACATATACTCACATATACATTGTACACACACAAACACATATATATGTTGTAACACGTGTATGCTTATACTCACACATACATTGTATACACACAACATATATATTGATATGAAATTAAATTAAAAATTAGAAAAATATGTTCAATATGCATCTGCTTTGAATATTTATGTTTTATTAATTTGAAAGTATGTAGAAACAATAGAGAACCAGATCATATTTTGACAGGTCATCTCATCAATGACCTACATAAAATAGAGCTGAAGTAATTTCATTCTAAGCCACTGTTTTTGACCTTACCAAAGAAAGAGTTGTGTTTAATCAGAAATCTGTGTTTCACTTTGAGCAAGGAGCACACCATACGAACTCAACAATTTCCATACAAATGAACTATTTTCCATATGATATAATTAATAATGAGAAGAATTGCATTCCCACAAGTGAAAGGAAGAATTCACACCAAGGACCTTCAAATGATGTGTCATAAGGGTCTGAGAATCCTATGCCTGGATTGACATTGCTCTATGATTAGGCTCATCAAGCCAAACCCTCTTGAATTTCATAAGATACAGGTAGAAATACATCCACTAGAGAAGTAATCACTCTAATGGAAAAAAAAAGAAGATGATGGTGTAGGACAAATTCATTATAAATTAAAAAGGAGAATAAAAGAAAATTGTATCTTAGATAAATTTGCATATATATAGAATTATGAATCAAAAACTGTTCTCCCATTCATTTGCTGTAGGCATTTAGACAAAAAAGTTCTTAATCCATTTATCTGTTTACATGTCTGTGTATAATGTATGTGTGTGCATGTGTGTGGGGGTACTCATTTGTGTATGTGAATGTGAGTACATGTGTTCAGTGTCATATATATTGAAGTCAGAGGACAACCTCATGTCAGCCCTCATCTTCTCTTTTCTTTCAGGCAATGCCTCTTTCTTGCTTTTCTACTGTCTATGGCAAGCAAATTGGTCCTGTAAGTTGCAGGAATTTTCCTGGTTCTGTCTCCCATCTCCATGCAAAAGCACTAGAACTAAAGATTGAAAATAGTTAATACACTCTATGTCTGTCAGCCTTAGCTTTCTCAAATAAAAATGATATCTTCAATTACATATGTATATTATATATATTATACATAATATATTTATATATTGATGATGTATAGTGTGGGGGGTGTGCATAAACATGTGCATTTGTACATGTAGGTATGGATTCCTGTGGAGGACAGAAAAGGGCGTTGGATTGCCTGGAGCTGGAGATACATATGGTGCTGAGAATTCAACTTGGGTCCTTGGAGAGCAGTAAGTTACCACTCTAGCCCTGAGGCAATACATTCTTCCATTCTCCTAATGATGATTATTTTTTTTAATGTTCTTCTTCATTATTTTATTTGAGCATCAATAAGACTGTGTTAGGAATAGGGTGCGTCTGCTATCACTGTGTGTAGACGATCCCTGCCTCTAACTTTGTCATGACTGAAGGAGGGCAACAAGCAGGGTAAGTAAGCTTATCCTTCCTCATAATTTGTGTCAATTTGTTACCTGGGCCTTCTTTCTGTAAAGTCATATTTTCAGGCTTAGACATGTGTTTATATCTTACTAATCATATCTCTTATATCAGTAGACATGAGTCCCATACAAAAGTTCTTTTGGGCTCATTCTTTCTACTTTTCTAATGTAAGAAGTCTATGGAGTCTGCTTAAAGGGTGAAGGAAATTATTAAGGATGAAAACTCACTATGGCACAGATTTATTGTAGGGTCCTGGAAAGCTGAGGTACGGTTCAATACTGTTCTGCCACCGAGACAGTCCTCCAGCCCACAAGTGATAGAAGAGAGTGGCTTATGTGCATCTCAGGACTTAAGGGTAGCCCTGAGCCATGCCTCACGGGCAGGTACTTCAAGGTCATAGGTAGGTAGGACAGTTACTTGCTACATTTCTGGGGGTGATGCTTCAAGGTCATAGACAGAACTATTATCCACTACATCTCCCCCTTTTGTTTAAATAAGAATGTTCCAACCTAGTACAAAACTATATACAATGAAAATTTATCAAGTATTGTCCAGGAAAATAAAAGGTAATAACATAAACAAAAAACAGAAATACAACTAGCAAGAACAACATCAAACAAGAGACACATACTAAAATCCAGAAATGTCCAGAACACAGGTAAATGGCATGCCACAGAGATTTCTCCAATAGCTGTTTTATCCTAAAGAATCTAATTTTATCCCAGCACTTGGGAGGCAGAGGCAGGTGGATCTCTGTGAGTTCAAGGCCAGCCTGGTCTACAAATCAAGTTCCTGGAAAAGTACAGAGCTACACATAGAAACCCTGTCTCGAAAAAACAAAAAGCAAAACAAAACAAAAAGAATCTAATTTTATTATCTGAAATGTTCTTAGCTAAGATATTTGAGAAGACTACAACTGTAACTATCTAATCTTCAACCCCACCAAAGACCTGAAAAGGAAAATAATATTGCCCGAGAAAACAGGATGGGGAAACAAGCAATTTCCAAAAAAATTCAAGAATGGATTGATATAGTTGGCAGCCTGGTCAGTCACCTAAAGATTCACAACACCATTGAGGCATCCATTTTGGCTATAGGCCTATAATATCTGACAGACCATTTTAAAAAGCAGGAATTTTGAAAGAGCATTCATACCGTCAGCAGTTGAGGAAAGGGTACTCCAGGCCATTTTGTGCCAAGAAGACTTAGAAGCCCAACATTCTCTTAGGAGTAGACAGGTGCTGCCAAGAGTAATTGTGTCTCACATCAACAGAATTCTAAATTATCAAAACATGTAAATGGCATATTACCTAAGTCTATGAATTTTTTAAAAATTACCTATCCATCTGACATAGTTTCTGTAAATCTGGAAAACCTAACTAATGTAAGTATGACACTCATGGATAACTACTAATCTGTAAGTCTTCTCTATCTAAATAACCTAAGGACTAAGGATTTACATTAACAGGGTAAGCAATTTGTAAACAGATGTACAATATAAGGACAATGATCTAAAAATTATAACAATATACAAAGTATCTTAACCAGAGATAGAAATGTATAGTGCAATATGATAACAATATCCTTAATATGTATCAATATACAAAATATCCAAGAGGTAGAATATACATATAGTATGGTGAATATAATTTTAAATTTGTATCAATATATAAAATATTTCAAATAGGAGTAGGAACATGTGTACAATATGACTGTTATAGTTTTAAATTTGTATCATTATACAAATTATCTTAAATAGGTATATAAAAATAGTTTACTTGTGTATCAATATACAAAAATTCATATCAGTGCAATTTATCTAAGGCCAACAGTTTGCTAAATTAGTTTACTAGTAGATACAACAATCTACCTTATTATCCTATATTTATCTATTCCTACTGGTGAAATTATTAAGGCCATTCTACGTAGTTAAAAGGGAGGTTTATTTTGTGGGGTAACTTACAAGTGAAGGGATATTTTACAGGTCTGGGAAAGGTATGGCACAGCCCGGCAGTGTTCTCTGGAGAACTCTGCTTGTTCTACCTCCAGTGTCCAGGGTAAAGGAACTAAGAGAGCCTGCACATCTGGATCTGAGGTCTTCAGCATCCTTTCTCAGCCCTGCCTTGTAGGTGTGACCATTACCAAAGCCTCAGTGGGTGTTGGAGATTCCAGGTCAAAGCTGGAATGGCTACCCACTACATCTCCCCCTTTTGTTTAAATAAAAAGGTTCTAACCTAATACAAGACTATATACATTTTCTTCCTTTGTTGTTCTGCTGCTCTCTTTTCTCTGTCTGCAATTTTCTGCTGCCTTAGAACGTCTTCTCCTTGCCATGCTTCATCTTCTCCCTCTTCCCATGCATTGGTATTTTCTTGCCAGGTATCTAAGTCACCTAATTCTGATGACTGATGAATGAAAGGCAGGTCTTGTGTAGCTGCCAATCTAAAAAGTGATTCTATCTGGGAGATTTCTCTCTCTTCTTCTTCTTTTTTCTTTTCTTTTTTTTTTTTTTGTTTTAATATCTTACATAAAGCAGGGTACCTATACATTTGGCTAGATAACATTACTGATTGGTTACAAAACAAGTTATAAATTTTTTTGTTTGTGATACTGATTGGCTTGTCTAAAGAAATAATTTCATATTGTGTTTTATGGGAAAAATCATATCTCACAGTTTAAAATAAATACCATTAAATTTTCCACACAATTGAAATATAAAAAAAGACTATATACAAAGGAATGGTTTTCAAATATTGTCCAGGAGTAATGAGGAATAACGACCTAGATAAGATGGAACTAGAATCAATGCAAACAATATCAAGCAAGAAACACATACTAAAATCCAGGAAAGTCTAGAGCATGGGCAAATGACATGTTACATAGATCATTCCAAAAGGTGTCCTATCCTAAATGACCTGAATACAATATTTAATATATTCTATCTAAGATATTATATATATTCTAACTTGTAACTGTAACTGCTAGTCTTCAGTCTCATCAAAGACCTGAGAAGGAATATAATGGTACCTGAGAAATGGAAGATGGATGCAAGCAACTTTCAGGAATCTTACAAAAGTAGACAGAGACAGCTGGCAGCCTGGACAGTCACCTAAGCATTGTTGGTGCATTCAAAATGGCTACAGGCCTATAATAGCTGACAGACGATTTTCAGAAGCAGAATTCTGAAAGACCATCTTGCCCTGTCTTGGCAGAGTTCAGAAGTCACTTTTCTTTGTGTTCTGCTTGTCCAGAAGGACAGTGCTCATATTGTCAGCCATTGAGGCAAGGGCAGTTCTTTGCCCAATAGGCCATTTGTGCCAAGAAGACAAACTTCCAAATGGAAATGTCTTAGAAGCCCAATGTTCTCTCGGGATCAAATTGGTGCTGCCAGGAGCAATTGTGTCCCATGTCAACAGAATTCTAAGTTATTTAAATGCCATATTCTCTAGGTCTATGAAGTGTTTGAATATTACCTGTCCATCTGACCTATGTATCTCTAAATCTGTATAAGCTAGCTAGAATAACAATGGAGATGATAAGCATAAGTGACTATACATCTATAGGTCTTATCTACCAAAATAACCTAAGGACTAAGGCTTCATGTAAACAAGGTAAATAGGCTATAATTGAATGTACACTAAAGGATGATGAATTCAAAACTGTGACAATACATAAGATATTTATAACAGAGGTAGGAATGTTTAGTGTAATATGCAATATGACACTCATCTTAAATATATATCATTATACAGAATATCTTAAACAGAAGTAGAACATACATACAGTATGAAAGATATAAATTTATATTTGTATGAATATACAAATATTTCAAATAAGAGTAAAAATATGTGTACATTATAACAAATATAGTTCTGTATTTGTATCAATATACAAATTATCTTAAATAGGAATATAAAAATAGTTTATATTTGTATCAATACATAAGAATTCATAACAGTGCAAATTATATAAGGCTGCTATTTTACTATTTTTTTTTACTAGTGTATATAATAATATACCATAATATCTCATACCTATCCATTCCATTTCTTCTTTTCCTTTTTTTGAGATATTTTTTTTCTTTTCTTAAGGAGAATACTGAGTTTAATAGTTTCCTAAACCCCCAACCCTATAACCATCATCCATAACCCTGAGAAATATGAAACCTTAGGGAGAAGGGGTGTTGTCATCCAAAGCTGATCACTGAATGGTGGTTTTTGGTTCAATGACACCATTAAGGAATGTGTAGAGTCATTGTGGGGTCCCATTTTCCTTCTGGAGACTTCAGAGATTGATATTAGAAAGACTTGTTTTTCACTGTGGAAAACATGAACATTATTATTATCAAAATGGAAAGTTTGGATTTTAGGATAATGTGACATGCAAGGAAGGATTCCTAGAAACCAGAGATAAGCATGGAAAGAAATAGAATTTTGACAACAATGGCCCCTACATTATTGATTGTCCCATACCAGTCAGCTCTTCTGATATATTAGGAGACAAAAATCTATTTTTTTTATTTTTTAGCAACATGCTTGGGTTTAGAGGAAGAGAGAACCACATTCCAATTCCAAAGCCAGCTTGATTTATAATTTAATCAGGACCACAACTATTCTAGAGTTAAAGAGATATTGATGTTAGGCAGTGAGATATTAGTACCAATAGATCCTTCCTTTCTGCTGTAGACATCTGGGTATCCAAGGCCTTATGATTTCTTGAAGATAGGTATTTCTATTATCCTTTAAAGACAGAAAACAGAACCCTGCCGTGACGCTTGTTTGTTGAGTTTTCCTTAAATCTTGTAGGATTGTCATATCAATAGATGAGCTATCACTTCTCCTCATCAAGGGGTTTCTCCTGTTCTAATTGAATTTTTATTAATTTTGTTGGTATTCAGAGCTTTTCTTCTCCTGCAGAAACAAAAGTGAAAACATTCCTCAATGTAGGATGTATCCTGGTTTCCATTCCAAGGTCAATACATATTTGAAGTATAAACAGGTTGCTTTAACTCAGGAATTTTTTCTATTGAACAATGTTTCTCTGCAGCTGTTCTCCCTTTCTCATCAGCTTTGAGAAAATTAAAGGGTAATAAAACACTATGTAGTCTGTTTCTATGGGTCATTGTTACCTCCTTCTGTTTACTTAGCATATCCTTTAAAGTTCGATTAGATGTTTCTATGACTGCTAGGCCTATAAGATTGTGTGATATACCTATAATATTCTTTATAGTATAATAAGCAAAAAAAATCATTTTACTTTAGACATATGCTGGAATATTGTCAGTCTTAATTTATACAAGTATTCCAATAATGGTCATAAACTTCTAATAGATGTGTAATCATAGAGTCAGCCTATTCAGAATTCATATGAGTTTCCCCATTGAAATCCTGAATATGTGTCAATGGTATGGTATACATATTTTATTCTTTCCATCAGCCAAATTTCATTTCTTTGTAAACCTTTAGGATTACTTTCTGTAGGTATTGGATTTTTTTTTTTATAGAAGAAACAAGTAGGACATATTTTTTATGATTTCTTTGGCTTTCTGCCAAGTGATGGAAAAATCCCTTTTCAAACCTTTGCTATTTACATGGTGTTTCTTATGAAATTCTGAGGCTTCCAATATCATCGTTATGTTGTGCTAGAGGGCCTTGCAGACCCATATGGGATTTGATGTAATATATATATATATATATATATATATATATATATATATATATATATGATGTTCCCTATTTCTGATAATTACTTATATAAATAGTGAGGTTAATTCTGTATTATCAGAAATAAATTTAGCAGTTTCCATTTATAAAACAACTCTCTTTCTGCATATTCAGAGTCATTAACTATATTGAGAGGTATACATAAGTACCATAAGAATGTCATACATTTCTGACTTTTGGACAGGATTGTAAGGGCTTTGAACTACCTTAGTTAAATCTCCTGATTTATATCCAACTTTTCCTGATTTATTTGCATTAGTTTAGAATGTGGAAGCTCCAGAGGTTGTTTTTTCCTTACAAAGTGAGGAGGACCCATTCAGTTCTTTTTATGAATTCTATTCTCTTGTTTGGGGGATAATAGTTGTTAATCCTCCCCCCCAAAAAATTACTGCAGCCTCTTTACTAGTATCCATTATCTTTCCATAAAGAGGAAACTTCCTCATTAGTTAAACGTACTACAATTTCTGCTGGGTCCATTCCTGACAATTGATGAAGTCTTAATTTTCCTTTTAGAATCAATGAAGAGATAGTTTCCACATAGGTCTTTAATTTCTTACTCAGTTGACATGGTAGAAACATCCATTTCAATATAATATCTTCCCTCTGCATCAAAATCACAGTGGGGGAGTGTTTTGGGGGTAATATGACCAGAATAGAGTTAAGTTCTGAATTTAGATGATCCACATGTGTCTTTCATATTCTCTTTACTACTAGAGCTAATTCCTTCTTAGCTTCAGCTGATAATTCTCTTGGACTATTTGAGTCCTGGTTCACTTTTAGGATATTGGCTAAATTTACTAGTCCATCTTTAGGTATTCCAATGACAGAAGTCTGTAGGTTGGAAATGCTTTCTAAAAATTTCTGAAAATCATTAAGAGTCCACAGTTGATCTCTCATGAGTTATACCTTTTGGTCTCTAATTTTTTGTAGATCTATCTTATATCCTACTTAATAAATAGAATCTTTTCTTTGTATTCTTTGGGGAGCAACTAACTTTTAATCCCCAGAGAGACAAAACTTTCTTTACTTCTTCAAACATGCTTTCTAAAATATCTGACTTCAGATCACCAAAAAAAATATCATCCATATAATGGTAATTTTTAGATTGTGGATATTATACACAAATTATGTCCAATGGCTTCTGTGGAAAATATTGACATAGAGTGGGGTTATTTAACATTCCTTGTGGGAGGGCCATTGATCTCTTGACTGGCTGGGAATTATTGTAAGTATGCACTGTGAAGGCAAATTTTTCTATATCCTTCTCTTGTAAAGGTCTCATTAAAAAACAGTGTTTTAAGTCAATAATTATAATAGGCCATTATTTAGGTAACAGACAGGGCAATGTCATTCCATTCTGTAGGGAACCCATAGGCTGAATTACTTTATCAATGGCTCTCTGATCTGTCAGCATTCTCCATTTACCAGGTTTCTTTTTAATAATAAATACAGGAGAATTCCAAGGGCTGGTAGATTCTTTAATATGTTAAGCATTTAACTGCTCTTGATCCAGCTGTTCTAAGGCTTGTACTTTCTTTTGTGTCATAGGTCATTGTCCAACCCAGACAGGTTTATCAGTTATCCATTTTAAAGGTAGGGCAATTGATACTTCTGAGAGTTCAACAATGGTAGTGCTCTGTTTGGGTACAACCTGAATTTTTTGTAGTGTCTTATAATATTATTCCCATATAAAAAATTCATCTATATTCTGCTTTTGAGATTGGAGGAATTTTAATCTGGGTATTCCATTGCTGGAACAGATCTCAGATCCAAAGAATCACCGCTACATTAGCCACATATGGCTTCAGCCTTCCTTTCTGTCCTTCTGGCCCTATGCATCCAACTCATGTCATACATTATTTTACCTGAAATAATGTTCCAACTCTAGAAATTGGACATTTACCTCTTGAAGAGGCCAATTCTGATGCCATGATTTTGGTGTAATTATAATCACATCCACACCTTTGTCCACTAAGCCTTTTAGAATAATGTTAATTATTTGTACTCTAAGCTTTGGTCTTCATTCATTTATGAAGGTCTGCTAAAATATTTGTTTTATGGTGTTTTTTGGAGTTTTTGATCCATCTATCAAAGCTGTTCTATCATCCAGTGCAGTATTGTTCTTTACATTAGGCACTGGATTATTTAATTGTCCAGAAGAAGAATTTCCTCCACAGTGACTGGAAATGAGTGTACCACGTTCAATTTGGGGGACTGCAAGAAGCCCTCTGAGGTGTTTCTCAATGGTAAACTGTTGCCTCATATGTCTTTTGTTGATCTGCATTCATTGGTCCAATGTTGGCCTTTGCCGCATCTTCTGCATAATCCAGAAGGTTGGAATCTTCTGTCTGGGTTATCTTTATAAGAAGCATTGCCTCTAGGAGCACCCTGTATTAAATTTCTTCTTGTATGACCTGGTGTACCACAGTACTTTGATGCCTCCTTCCACCTTTGGAAATTACCTCTTCTATCTTAGCCTCATTACAATAGTTAAGAGATTCAGTATTGTTTATGTGTTGGATAAATTTTTCTATGAATGCTGATATGATCTTTAAAGGTGCAAGTATCCATTTACATTCTATATTAGCATTTTCAAAATCCAAAGATTGAATTAATATTTGTCTTAATTTTTGGTGTAATATTGTATTGTTTATAGTCTTGGTCAGTCTTCATAAAAAATCACTATATGGTTCTTTTGATCCCTGGAAGACCTTTGTATATAGCTCAGTTAGTTTCCCTCATTCTGAAATCTTTTCTCAACCATTTAAGGCTGGTATATGGCATATGCATAATGTATGCTCATCAAAGGTAGATTGTGCATCAATATCAGCAAAGCAGCCCTCACCAAGAATTTGATCTTGAGAGATCTCAAAACCTATAATCTTACCTTTGCTGTTCAAGGGCCTTAGCTTCTCTCAACCAGCTTTCCCATTGTAACTGCTGGTTACATTTTATCACAGCTGATATTATCTGATTCTAGTCATTAGGTGTGATCCTATTTCTAGAAGACCATGTATTTAGCATCTGTTTCACATATGTTGAATGTATACCATTGGTAATAACAACATTCTTGATGTTCTTTAAATATCATATAATTAGTTGCCATATATATTCCACATATTTTTCAAGGTATTTATTGTTTGCTACCTTTTAACAAATGGTGACAGGATATGCTATTGTTTAAACTACCTTTAAGTAACACTTTTGGTAAGTCATCTCTAACTCTGTAAGACACTGGCGATGTTATGATCTCTTTAGAGTTGACTTTCTTCTTGTTAGCACCCTTATTCTTAGTTCTAGCTGAGTAATCACAGTTTTGTTTTGTTTTGTTTTTGCTAGAGTCTGTACCTCCTGTACTGTAAATGATTCAAGTGACTTCATGAAATCAAACAATTTTTTATATTCATGAGAAACATGATTACAAAGAATGTATCTGATCAATGATAATTGTTCCTTAGAAATTATCTGTATGACATTAAGATTGCTCTGAATATTTATCATTTTATCCATTAGGTATTCACATTTATTATTAAGGTGAATTGATTTAATTATGAAATTAAATCTGGCTGTCCAGTTATTATTAGCAGACTGAAGTCTTGTGGTAAATTAGCAGATTCCAAAGAAAGAATCCTTATGTTTAAGTTCTCATTACCACTTTGCAAAGTATGTATCAGTCCGGCTAATGTTTCATTTTTGGTGGTGTTATTAAGCCAGGTTTTCAATGATATTTATAAATTACTATGCTAATCAACATTATGGCAAAAATTGTAAGTGTCTCTGGAAGGTCATATATGTCTTATAAAATTTCATCCATAGATCCGGGCAGTGGTGGTACACACCTTTAATCCCAGCACTTGGGAGGCAGAGCCAGGCTGATCTCTGAGTTTGAGGTCAGCCTTGTCTACAGAGTGAAATCCAGGACAGGCACCAAAACTACATGGAGAAACCCTGTCTTAAAAAACCAAAAAAACAAAACAAAACATTTCATCTATAGTATAAACAAAGAAGATTTTTTAATTCCTGCATGGCTATGTTATCTGCCACGGTGTAAGACTTAAAATTTGTAAAGAAAATGTTTTATTATTAATTAATTAATTATTTCAGTTTAAGGTGAAAAGTTATCAAGTAATTTACCTCAGATAAGATCCTCATTAGCTTGTCCTAGGCAGATGTGGATGGCTGGTTCTTGTGGGTTGGTTCTTGTGATGATTTTCAGATGTAATGATATTTGATCAGCAGATGTCACAAGTGTATACCAACGCAGGTCAGTTAGTTCAGGCTGACTCAGGTTCCCAGAGTGAGCTGCTATGAATTAAAGACTCACTCAGACACCCACCTGGTGGCTGTGAGTACGAGGCAGAGTACAGCACGACAGATTATATATACCAATGAGGCAATACACCAAAGCAGCTGGTAGTGCTCAGGTGCAGTTATGTGCCTGACACCAAACCTGCAGACAGCTCCTATGCTGGAGGCGCAGGGCTGCTAGACTTGACCAAGAGACCATCTGCAGACTGGCAGCACTCGGGTCACAGTGAGTCACAGTGGATTGCAACAGCTGCACAGAAAATGGTGGAAGCACTGGTGGCCATTGGGTGGGCAGGAGAGACTCAGAGTGGGTATTTCAAAAGATGGAGTTTGGGCATGCACAAGTGCCTAGCTAGGCTCCACTCAGGTGGGTGGCAGCATCACTGTGGGCTGGTGAGTAGCAGCACAGGTGCAAATGCGTGCCACAGCAGGATCTTGGAAAGTGCCTGGGGGCAGACACCTGGTGGGAGGGGCGCAGAAGTTTCATGGGGCATGCTTGAGTGTCAACAGCCATGGAGGTTGTGGACTGTGGGGCTCAGATCCATATCGTCACCAGATAATGCAAGAAATCCATGGAGTCATTTTAAAATGTGAAGGAATGTTTTGGGAAGGAAAACTCACTATAGACCAAGAGATTAATCACAAGGTCTTGCAAAGCTGAGGTGCAGTCCAATATTGTTCTGCTGCTGATATTGTCTGCACCATCCAGCTAATGAGTGAGAGAAGAGAGAGGCCTACATGCATCTCAAGTCTTAAGGGTAGCCCTGAGACACATCCCAGGGGCAGGTAGTTCAAGGTCATAATAGGTAGGTAGGACAGTTACCTGCTGCATCTCTAAGGCAGGTGCTTCAAGGCCATAGACAGAACAGCTATCCACTGTACTTTTCTGCTCAGTGATTGAATATTTTGTAGTTGCTGCTACTGCTACTGTGCACATTAACATTATGTTGCTTTCTTAGATATAAGTTGAAAAATAGTATTATAAATCAGATAATTGTGTGAGGAATAATTACATTACTTGTCTTTAAATTTTATCAGTTATTTAACTTGAAAAGAAGAAGGAAGGAAGAGAGGAAGGAAAGAGGGAGGGAGGGAAGAGAGAAGGAAGAAAGGAAAGAAGGGAGGGAGGCAGAGAAGCAGGGAATAAGGGACAGAACAAGTAAGCAAAGGTCTCCCAACTTGCTCTCAGAAGATCAGAGTGTTTCCGGGAGGTTGCCATTATTGCTGGTTGACTAGAACTGAATCCTAAGCTCATCCCAAACACCAGCATCAAGAAGGCGAAAGTGTTCTTCCTTGTCTGGATAAGCATACAATCCCTCCCCCGCTCCCATGAAAGCCATCAACTCTCCACAAACATAAGGAAATATCTCAGATTTAGTTGCAAAACAGAAGGAAGCTAGGCTGTGGTGACGCACGCCTGTAATCCCAGCACTCAGGAGACAGAGAGAGGTGGATCTCTGTGAGTTTGAGGCCAGCCTGGTCTACAGAGTGAGATCCAGGAAAGGCACAAAGCTACACAGAGAAAGCCTGTCTCAAAAATTTTAGAAAATGTCTATGAATCTACCTTTTCTAAAGATCCATCATAAGTGGTCCAAGTATGCCTAGAAAAATCTTGATACCTCTAACTAGAAGGAAGAGAAGAGAACTCAACATTTGAGCCAGATTATATTCAAGTACTTTTTCCAAGAAACACGCCAGGCTTAGAGAGTTGTATGTTGGATGTGAGTTCACATAGATCCATGGAATGAACACAGAGGTACTCTCAGGATTATGTTTTACCTTTTTCAGCTACAAGGGGAACAGCATTTGGTAGACTGACTAACTGCCCTTGCAAAGGGCATTTTTACTATTATTGTTATTCAATTCACACTTTTAGTAAGTCAATTTCCATATACCAAAACCTCTTATCTAAGCTCCTCAAAGAGACAATGCCAAATGCAAATTTTCAGTTAAGAGACATCTCGATTTGCCTAGTCCTCCCTCAACTAAGTTTGTCACAGGCTTTGAACCTTTAGGAAACTCTCAGATAAGATTTACATATTCCAAGGGGAGGTACTAGAACAAAAGGTAGCAGTTAAAAAAGGCAGATTAGAGTAGGTGCTAATACTCTGGAATCAAACCATCATCAAAAATCTTCAGGAACTCCCCTAAATGAGGGTAGAACCCTGGGCTCCTGGTACTGTGAATGGCAAAACATGAACATTTGTCTTAGCAAATATTCTAAGGATCATTGAAGATGTTCAGATGATCATGTATGATCTATGATGCTTCCCAGGCCTTTTGAGTTGAAACTATTTCAGGAGGTTTGCTTCACTGACAGGTGAGAATACTGTACTCAAGAATGAGTACCAACAATGATCAAACAAACATGAGGAAGCTTTGACTTTTCAATGATGTATACACTGCTTTCAAAGCTTTGTTTGAAGAGTTAGTGAGACTTGTGTTTAATTCATGATACCCTGAAGACATTTTTAAAGCTTCTAAGTTAAGTATAGGTTTTTCATTTATCATAAGAAATATTTTTATTTTTATTTTTTCAGAATTATGACTGTTTTACTATTCCAGAATTTCATATATGTGTATAATGTACTGTGATCACAGTGACCCCCAACTTCTGCTAGACCCTTTTCACCATGTTTCATTCCCCAACTTCCTGTCTTCTTTTCAAAGACTCCTAAGTCTATTCAATACTGTTCATGAGTATAGATTCATCCATTGGAGGATGAATAACCTACCAGGGGTCATTTCTCTAAAGAAAACTAACTCTCCCTGACTAAGAAGACTTCAGCTGCTAAATCTCCTCACCAAGAGGTAGGGCTTCATGAGCAACTTCTCATCTGTGCTGAATCCTAACCAGCTTGCTCTGTACAGTGCCCACTCAGGCAACCACAACCTCTGTGAATCAATGAATACAACAATCCTGTCATAGCCAGAAGATACTGTTTCACAGCATTTCTGTCTAACTCTTCCCAATGTTCCCTATTCCTATATGGAAGGCATTGTGGTATAAATGTCTCATTTAGGACTGAATACTGTATTGTCACTTATTTTCTGCACTTTGATCAACTGTGAGTACCGTTAGGATGATTTGACTCTATATGATGTACATAATGTTTCCAATGCAGTATGTCAAGAGTTAGTAAGACTCAGATTCAAATCACGATACTCTGAAGACATGGCTTTAATCCTACAATATTTGTGTTTCTTATCTCTAAGGAGCAATCCCTTTTAGAGAATAATGAAATCACCACATTCTATAAATATATGATGTGAATTATGTTGGTGTTCCTCTATTAAAGTTAGTTCTGTCTTTCTATTTCTCATTCTCCTGTGGTGAGTAATAAGCTAGAAAGGCATGGAGCAATACCTGTGGGACACTGCTTGAGATGGCTCTTGATGCTGAGGCTTCATGAGTCTGTAATCACAGGAGAATAAGAGGAAGGATGAAAGATCACAAATGGCTCACAGTGGGTCTGCACAAAGATGGCTCAGTGGTTAAGATAGACTGCTGCTTTTCCAGAGGGCTCATGTTGAGTTCCTAGGACCAATGTTGGTTGGCTTACAACAACCTATGTTTCCAGTTTCAAGGGATGTGACATCCTCTTCTGGATGTCAAACACCCACCATATATATATATATATATATATATATATATATATATATATATATATATATATATATATATATATATATAGCTATTTTAAAGGCTCACAAGCCACTTGGTTACTTTGCTTTAAGAGCAAACATGCTAGTTACTTGGTTCCATTACACCTTTCCTATACAGGCTCTGAGAAACCACTGTTACAAGAAATAGTCTACTGAAATTAGAAGAGGTGGGGAGAAATCTATTGTCTATGAATTATTCTTATTTCCTCTGTCAGTCCCCATGCTCAAGTGGATCCTTTTCATTTTTAGGATGTTTCCAGACAGTCAGGAACTGAACCCAGAGCATTAAAAAGACCACACCATATCTGATGTGCAAATAAAAAAAAATCCAGAAGCTTCCTGGGTCTATAGTCATGGAGCCTCTGGTCTCATGATGGAACCATTACCAGATGATAGCTATGGGGTATGCTCAGAAGAGCTCATGAAAAAGAGCACCAGGAAGTAGAATGGAACTAAGTCCTTTGTTCAAGAAGATGAACAGATTAGGAAACACACTTTAAATCCCAGCATTCCAGAGACAGAGGCTGGAAGATCACTGAGTTTGAGGCCAGCCTGGTCTACTGACCCAGTTTCAGGACAGCCACGCTTAGGCAGTGAAGGAAATAATTTAAAATAGAAAGTTGGTGGAGATGTAATTGAACAAGGGGGCCATATTTCTGCCCCAGCAAGCCACGGAACTTGGCAGTTTAGTTTAGAAACCCTAACTAAGACAGACACTCAGAAATTTCTGTTGTAAACTACCTGTCATGAGTGATGAAACTCAAATTCTAGTCCTCTGAAGGAGCTGTAAGTGCTGGTAACTACTGAAGCATCCCTCTAGACTTTATTACTCTTTGTGGATGAATTAATCTCTATTATATAGAGATATCATAGCTACATTATCTATCTGTCTGCTTGTGGATACCTATCCTGATTCCATATGCAGATATTATGAATAGTTTTGCTGAAAACATATGGTATTGCTCTGATAGTGCTGCAGCATGCTGAGATTCTTTGGAGTATATCCTCAAAAGTGGTAGAGTTGGATCATATAGTCACTTATTTCCATAGTAATAAACTACTTTCCATGCTTTTTTCCTACTATCATCATTAGAATCGATTGTTATTTGCTTTCTTGAAGATTTATCTTATTATGGGACTGAGAAAATTATCTCTGTTTCTGTGCAGAATGTCATTGTACTTTTGATATGGATTTCATGGAATGAATCCATAAATTGAATTTTGTAATATAGCTACTTTTACTTATCCATTCTACTTACCCATGGACATTGGGGGGTATGTCCATCTTCTAGTGTCTTCTTCAATTTCTTTGCTAGATGTTTTAAATCTTTCACTGGAAAGGATTTTTATTAATGTACTTAGTCTGATGTGCTCCCTTGTACTTTTGAAGCTATTGTAAACAACATGTTTTTCTAATTTCTTTCTCAACATGTCTGTTACTAGTATATCTGAAAGCTATAGCACTGATCAAGTTCACAAGTTGTTTTCTGTTGGATTCTTTATGGTCTCTTGAGTATATGATGCTATCATCTGCAAGTAGAGATAATTCAATTTGTTCCTTTCCCATTCGAATCCCTTTTGGTTCTTTCTCTTGTCATGTTGTTTCATATGGTAAGCCCACCAGGAACCAACATATCAACACTCTCAAACCTGAAAAGAAAGTCTTTTTTGATGGAAAATGGTTAGGTGGGAAACTTGCCCTTATCAAGCAGCCTTGAGTCTTACCACCCTTTTTCTTTTATATGCAAAAGAACACATCTTTGTTGTCATACTTCAGTTAGCAAGCAGCAGAACTATGGAAGCCAAGAAGCAATGTTAGTACTTATAGGCACTTTTCTGGAACTATGGACGAGGTCTTTAAAGGATTGGGTCTTTTTTCCCATTTTGGCAGGTGCTGGGGCCTATGTGATGGGTGTTAAGGTCAGAATGGTGCCTCTAACAAGTGTCAGTTGTGCTAAGATCTGGAGACCCATTACATTCTCCACTGTTATATGTGTATGAGTCAAATTGTGGACTTATCTTGAGACAGTGGCTTATATTGTCTCCTGAGCACTAACAATTTAACAGTATCTACTCTCTGATTTACAAATAAGGTAGTTTTAGCAAGCAGGGTCCTACAGTGATATCTAGGAGCAAAAAGATTAATGGCTCAGCAGTGGTCATAAGTAGAGTAGTTGACCAAGGGACAAAGAGAAGAAGGACTGAAAGCAGTTGTCACATTCTTGAATGCTCGTTTTTCTCTCCATAAGGTTATTTCTGACCATGGTTAAACTTTTTCTAATTACTCCGTACTTGTTGGCATAAACACAACACATTTCTCCTATACAGAGACCAACCTTATTTCAAGAAATGGAAATTCAGTTTTCTGCAATTCTGAAGAATAACTTCCTCTAAGGAGTCTACCTGAGCTTTCAGATGGGAAATAGAATATTCCAGATTCCCTGGGTCTGTGTCTGTTTGGCACTGAGTTTCCTAACATTTTTATCTTCCACTGTTAGGGCTGAAGTTCTAACTGCCATGGAGCCCACAATGCCTGACCCCACCAACAAAGGAATGGGAATGGAGATGGCTGACTCCACATGGGAAGCCCAGAATCTAAATTTAGGTGTTCCCTTCCCTCTTCTCCATTATAGATGAACACATGTGGTGTGACATACATGAAGACACAAAGGAGTGGGGTCCACTCCAGTGTAAAAAATTCAAAACATGCACGCATTGTTAAACTACTAGTGCAAGCAAGCCAATTAGTGTCTCCGGTCTGGAAATACAATTGGCTGTCATTCGTAGAGTTAGCCTGCTGTGTATGGCTACAGGAGTCTGCATAAGGGAACTCTTCAGGGGGTATCTGGATGACATTAAGCAGGTAGACCCTCCTTGGAAGTCCCCTGGGGTGAACTTAACAGTTTTGGGTCCCATTTACAGTTGTAAGGATTGGAAGTGGAGATAATAGTTTGATTAATTCCAATCCCAAAATAATGCATGGATTTGGGATCTAGACCTGTTTTTTTTTTGTTTTTTTGTTTGTTTGTTTTTTCCTGAAGACAATGAAATAATCAGGTATAGTTATTAAAGAGAATCTACTCTGTACTCTGTAGTGTGACAACAAGAGAGGTGTCATCAGGTCAAGATCCTACCCATCAGGGTCTCCAACTTGTGGCTAAATTTTAAAGGAGGAAACCTAAACTGACAAGGAGAAGGGTACAGTCTCATCTCCTGGAAACCGGAACTGCCTAGATAAGTGTTTCCCAAGGGTCAGCAAACTCTGAGCTTGCCACACTAACTGTACTTGGAATAATCATCCATGTGGTACAGACTTTGCAGTCAGGAAAGAGGAAGCACTGAGTGGGCATGAAGTCTTTCCCCACTGAGGCTGCTGAGGCAAAGGAGTGTATGGTAGAAAAGGAGTCCCTGCAAGGAGGCACCCAGAAGCCACTGCCTGAAATTCTAAAAGTAAACCTTAAGCATAATGGATACTATAGGGAGCCAATGAGGCAAAAAACAAGACAAAATATGACAAGGAATTCTGAATGCCTTAGTGGAGAGTGACAAAGAGAGGAGTTACCTTTTGTAATTGGAATGCTTTCTCTGTGGCAATGTCTGTTGTTGTTTGTAGCTGTTGTTGTTGTTATTATTATTATTAATTACAGTGATTCACAGTTACAGTCTCTTGAGTTTCAGTAGAGACTTTGGTGTTTTAAAAAAAGCTTTGGGGCTGTTAAAATTATGGGGACTTTGAAAATTGGAATTGATATAGTTTGCATCATGAAGAGACCTCAATCTATGGGGGTAGGGGGTAGAATATTTTAGTCTGTATATGAAATGTCCTCTTAAGTCCATGCATATGAAACACTTGGTCCATAGCTGGTGGTGTTCATGAAACTTTTAGAAGATAAAGCCTTGTTTTATGAAATAGTAAATGCCAGGTAGGCCTTGGGGATTTATAGATTGGCCCCACGTCCTGTTTTCTTTTTGTTTTTTATTTCAGGTGTAAGGCGACAAGATGTCTCCCATTCCTGCCCCAACACTTTCTCTGTTATTATTGTTTGCATTTTCCTGAAATATGAGGTAAAATAAACCTTTCCTCCATAGCTTCAACTATTTTGTCACAACAATTGGAAGAGTCACTCGCGGACATTATTTTTCGTAGTCAAATAATATTCTAGTGTATGTTTACTAGTGTCCCAGAGAGCCACACTAAAGAAACACAAACAAGGTGGCCTAAATCATGAGATATTTATTCTATAACAGGTTCAGAGTCCAGACCCTCAAATAAAACTGCCAGCAGAGTCATATCCCCTCTACAAGCTCCTGTATGGATCTCTGAGCATCTGATAACAGACAGCATCCCCAGGCACTGTGGCATAAAGCTAGACTTCTCTAATTTCATTGTAGCCATATGATGACTTTTGCACTGTATACCTCATCTACACCTTAGTATCCTCACATGTTCTTTTATAGGGACACAAATCACAGAGGTTACTGTAGCACAATATGAATTCATTGACTTAGCTACTCCTTGAACATGCCTATTTTTAGGGAAGATCACTTATGTAGCTAGAGTTTTCCTGCCTGGCCCACAGTCAGGACAAACCTCTCTCACCTGCCAAGCCCAAAGATGCTCAGAACCAACCAAGTAAACACACAGAAACTTATATTGTTTACAAACTGAATGGTCGTGGCAGGCTTCTTGTTATCTAATTCTTCTATCTAAAATTAACCCATTTCTATTAATCTATACTTTGCCATGTGGCTTGTGGCTTACCACTGCCTTACCTTTTCCTTGTCATTGTGGTGGCTGGCAGTATATCTCTGCACCAGCCTTCCACTTCCCAGAATTCTCTTCTCTCTTGTCCCACATATACTTCCTGCTTGGCCACTGGCCAAACAACATTTTATTTATACAGAGCAATATCCACAGCACTTTCTCTTTTCTTTTTTTTTTTAAAGGAAGGCTTTAACTTTTACATAGTAAAATTACATATAACAAAACAATTATCAAGCAAGAATTACAGTTACAATATTAAAGAAGATATTCTATCTATCTTATATTTGTGAGTTTAAGGTTTTATATCTAACTTATCTTTTATCATAATTGAGGAAATTATAACTATCTAGTCTTCAACCACATCAAAGACCTCAGAAGGATATAATATTACCTGAGAACTGGGAGAAGGATACAAGCAACTTTTGGGAGTCTTGTAGGGTAGACAGAGACAGCTGGCAGCCTGAACACTCATCTAATGTTCCTTTGTAAAGTTGGGACATTTGTCTTCTGCCCACAGGGCTAGAGTCTCTTGGTCAATTTCACAGTGTCCTGTAGAATTTCTGGCAGTTTCCTCTGCAAAGCAGGTACCTGAAGGACCATTTTGTCAAACAAAGTTTAGTGGTCACCTTTGTATGGGTCGTGCATGTCCAGTCGATCAAGCAGTTCAGGCAAGAACAGTTTCTTGCCCTAATGGCTATTTTTGCCAAGGTGAAGATAAGATATGAAGTGTATTTAATACCCATCCTCCTCTCTGAAGTAAATTGGTGTTGTCAGGAGCAGACATGTCTCATTGTCCAGAAAGTCTAAATTTTAAAAATATTTTAAATGCCATATTCTATAGGTCTTTGAAGTATTTGAAGATTACCTATCTATCTGAAATGTCTCTATATATACCTAGAAGACTTAGCTAACATGGCTACAAGTATCTTTATCATAGATGATTAATTATTAATCAATTTTTAATTATTCATTACAATTTTAAATGAGCTATTTAAACATAATACCTTAAACAAGAGTAGAAATATACACATAGTATAACAAAATTAAATTTAAGTTTGTATCAATAGACTAAAATCTATACCAATGTAAATCATTTTAATCAAGTTGTTGCTCTTTAGAAGTTTCTTAATCTACCCTTTTTTTCTATTATATCTATATCATATCCCCTTTTTTCTTTAGAAAGTGATCACATTTATAATCAACCTGCTTTAAATAAAATTACTGTTTTTTTTTTTTTTTTTTTTTTTTCTGTCCCACACCACAGGGCTCTTCTGATTTGGGATACAAAAATCTCTTAACCTTTTCTTTTAGCAGTATGTTTGGGTTTAGAGAAGGAGTGAGCCAATTCCATCTCTAAAGCCAGCTTGATAACTTTGGGAAATTGGGCATAGTTTCTCTTACTACTTCCTGCTGGAGGGGGGTGCTGTATCTTATGGTGACATAAAGAAACTTTTAGTATTATGGAGTAGTGCTGTGGATATTGTTCTGTATAAATAAAATGCTGTTTGGCCAGTGGCCAGGCAGGAAGTATAGGTGGAAAAAAAGAGAAGAGAATTGTGGGAAGCAGAATGCTGGGGGAGATTCTACCAGCCGAGACCATGACAAGGAAAATGTAAGGTAATGGTAAGCCATGAGCCACGTGGCAAAGTATAGATTAATAGAAATGGGTTAATTTAAAATAGAAGAAGTAGATAACAAGAAGCCTTCCACAGCCATACAGTTTCTAAATAACATAAGTTTCTGTGTGTTTACTTCGTTGGTTCTGAGCGTCTATGGGCCTGGTGGGTGAAAGAGATTTGTCCTGACTGTGGGTCAGGAAGGAAAACTCCAACTACAGAATAGTCTGTGAGGGTAAACCTCTGAGCCAGTTTCCTTGAAACCATTCTGGATGTTGGATCATCTGGGCCATGATGTCAATGGAGACCTTTAAGGTGGTCTTGGCTGATCAAACCTGATGTATCTTAATCTGGAACAAACCCACAGCCTCTGGCTTTCTGTGGAAAGAAAAGCAGAGACTCTTTTCCAAAGCAACATATCCTTATATCTAAATTTTGAAGTCAAGGTATCTTTAAAATTTACATATTTATTTAACTCAACAGCTTTTATGATCAAATCTTTTTTTCAGTTAAAAAACTCAAAGGCAACACAAACCAGATTCTCTGTGTAATATCCATCTTTCTAATACTGAAATGTTGTTGTGGCTGCTGGCTCTGCCCACCTCAGTTTCCCAATGTGGAGGTGGTACAGTTCACTGCCAGCTCTGGGTCTGAAGCCATGTGTACAATCAACTCTCAGAAGCAGTTCTATCAAAGCAGTGTATAGCCCAGAAACCATTTTTTTTTTTAAACTAGCAAAGACTAAATCCACCATGCAGCAGAGTAAAGTGTCGCTTGTAGACTCCTCATTCCCGCCATACTGCAGGTCAGATGCACACGCCAGGAACCCACAATAGTAGTTCAAACTGGCAGGCTGCCACTAACTTGACAGAGACAACATCTCTGAGAAACAAAAGGTCATGAGACAACTATGAAAACTGATGGGTATATATTTTTAAGATATGCATAGCATAAGGACACCACACATAAGTGCATCATTCTCAAAACTGACAAGCACTAATTTAATAAATAAGTAAGTTGGATCCAATAATGGTTGATTTGAGCAATTACCCAACTCCAAACCCACACAAGCACACATCAAACTCATAGCCTTAGGAGAAAACACCTGTGCACACTCTTCTACACTGACCATCTAACAGGATGCAGCCGAAAGTGCCCTTTCTAATTGCCCTGCTTAGTTGCCAGTCATTCCAGCTTACTTTTCTCTGATGCTCTTCCCTAAACATCCTAACCTAAATTCAACAATATTCTCCTATGTCTCTGTAACACACTGCATATACTTACTCTTTCATTCATTCCAATGACTTACAAAGAGCTATCTTTTTGTCTCTGCCTCTAGTTCACATTGAAAGGGTTCACAGAGATAGATTTGATCTCCCTACATATTCTCTGGGTGGAGTTCAGTGCCAAGCATATAGTAATGTTAATCAACAAAGTTCCAATTGCCTAAGTAAGTGACATGCCAATGATCATGAGAGACTTCCTCTGGGGTTGCTTTTCTTTCCATCTGATGACATGAACTTATTTACACTGCTAGGTAGGTATTGAACATTGACCATCATACCTGCTAACCATGTGTTTGCCACTGAGCTATGCCCTCAAACTCTACTATTTTACTAGACTAGGATGTCTTTCCTAGTCTCATACTCTTTGATTTTCCCCATCATCCTTCTTGCTTTCTATTTTCAAGGACTCAGTTAAATATAAGGATTCACATTTAAGACTCTGCTTTGTGTCAACTATTTCTCTAAAAAAATATTTAACTTTATTTTATGTGCATTGATGTGAGGGTGCCAGATTCCCTGGAACTGGAGTTACAGACAGTTGTAAGCTGCCATGTGGGTGCTGGGAATTGAACCCAAGTCCTCTGGAAGAGCAGCAAGTGCTCTTAACCTCTGAGACCCAACTATTTCTTTATGACCCTCATTCATCTCATCTTTAAATTGTTAAAAAGATACTCAGAATTTACAACATTTTATCATCCTTACAAGTGTAAATAAAAGCTCTGTTGTCACTCACTTCTCACCTCATGGATTTTAAGAATAAAAATATACTTTTTATTGTTAAAATGCAGCCCAAAAGGAAGCAGACATAAGAGAGAACCCTTAATTGACTAAATTTCTTCAAGAAACTGAATTGTTTCCTTTCTTTCTTGAGTGACAGAATGGGTAAATATAATTTAACATAAAATAGGTCAAAGAAAAATTAGCCACTTAAACATAAAAAAGCATCTTTAAAATGTTACATAAATGGGCATTGAGGGGAGAGAAATGAATCAGTCAGTAAAGTTTCTAGTATTAATTCCTCAGCACTCAAGTAAAAAGTCAGGTGCCAAGATATGTATCACATGTCTGTAACCCCAGCATTGGTGGATAATCAGGAGACAAAAGCAAGAGGATCCCTGAGGCTCATTGGCTAACCAACCCAACCAATGATTGAGCTGTAGAATCAATGAGGCTGTTTTGAGATTTCCTCTACCAATGGAATTCATCTAAATCTCTTCACTTTAGCCTCAGGCAGATTTTTCAGACAAGGGCAAAAAGCAGCCCCATTCTTCACCAAAATATCACATGAACAATCTTTAGGCAACAAACTAAAATTCTTCTCTGAAACCTCTTGAGCCAGGACCCCATAGTTCAAATCACCCTCAGCACCACTATCTTCCATGTTCCTACTAGGATGGCCCACTAAGCCCCACTCAAAGCATTCAATTGTTTTTCTAACCCATAGTCCCCAAGTCCATATTCCTCCAAACAAAACATGGTCTAGCCTATCACAGCTACACCCTACTCCTGGTATCAACTTCTGTGTTGGGTTTCTGTTACTAGGAAGAAACACCATGGCCACAGCAACTCTGATGAAGAAAAACATTTAATTAGTACTAGCTTACAATTTTAGAAGTTTAGTCCCTTATCATAATGGTGGGACATGGTAGGATGCAGGCAAACCTAGTGCTGGAGAAGGAGCTTAGAGTTCTACACCTTGCTCTGCAGGCAGCCAGGAAGGACTGTCACACTGGTTGTGACTTGAGCATATATGAAACCTCAAAGCCCCCCTCCACAGTAACAGATTTCCTTCAAAAAGGCCAAACCTGCTCAAATAATAACACAAGTTCTAATAGTGCCACTCCCTATAGGCTGAGCTTTCAAACACACAACTCTGCAGGGGCCATACCTATTCAAACTACCACATCCAATATATAAAGTAGTATTTATTTCTCTCTGAGCTAATGTACCAGCTTTCTGATCTTACATGTCAACCACACAGTCTCTACACTATTAGTCTATAAAGTGTGATGGAATGAGTGTTTAGTGAGCAATACCAGGTTGCTGAGCTGGGCAACAAGAGACAACTCAACTGATTACAGCGATGCAGCACTGTGTAGTGACTATCTTTCTCACCAAGTATTAAAATTTGAATAGAGCAACTGCTCAGTATTGAACCACTAGATTGACTGGAATTCGGCAACAAGAAAGTACTCTGCCACCACCTGTTTGTAAACGATTATCTGTTAAAATTTCCTGAGCCTCGGTCTCTTCATAAGGAAAATAGATAGAACAATAGTAGCTAGAAAACAGATTTACAGCAATGCAAACTCTTATAATATAAAGAATTTTATTGGGGATTTGCTTATAGTTTCAGAGGGTTGGTCCATTATTATCATAATAGGGAGCATGGAGGCATACAGGCGGGCAGGCATGGCCCTGAAGTTGAATGAGAGAGAGAGAGAAGGAAGGCAGAGAAAGAGGGATACAGAGAGACAGAGAGAGAGAGAGAGAGAGAGAGAGAGAGAGAGAGAGAGAGAGAGAGAGAGAAGCAGAGAAAGAGGGATACAGAGACAGACAGAGACAGGGATATACAGAGGGAGAGATTGGAGGGAGACTGGGTCTGGCATGAGCCTTTAAAATTTTAAAGTTTGTCCCCAGTGACACACTTCCTCCAAGGCCACACCTCCTTATCCTTGTGATCCTTTCAGATAGCACCAATCCTTGGTGAATATCCATTGAAATACATGACCCTAAGGGGGCCATTCTTATTCAAACCACCACATTCCAGTCCCTGCCCCAAATTGGTTTAAGCCATATTATATTTCAAAATGCATTTAATCTTATAGTCTATCATAGTCTCAATACTGCTTAAAAGTTCAAACTCCAAAGGCCCTTCTGAGACTCAAGGCAATCTCTTAGCTGTAATCACCTCTAAAATCCAAATCAAAAAGCAGATCTCATACTTCCAGCATACAATGGAATAGAATATGCATTCATTCCAAAATGGGGGAAAGGGAGCATAGTGAGGAAATACTTGACCAGAGAAGACTGAAAACCAGTAGGGAAAACTAAATTCTCTATTTCCATGTCAGATATCTAAGTAGTCTTCAGATCTTCAAAATTTTTCAGCTTTATTGATTCTGGCATATTTTTTTTCCTCTGGGACTGATTCCTTACCCTGTTAGCAGCTTTCTTTGTCAAGTATACTACAATCCTGGCATCTCTAACAACTTAGTATCTCCATCATAATCCAGGCTTCTTCCTCACAGCTTCACAAAAAGCCCCCTATGATTACATGCAGGGTCACCCTGACACAAGCCTGTGCGTCTCTGTATATGTTCCCATCTGCTGCAGGAGGAAACTCCTCTGACGACCAAAAGAGGAACATAAACACCAATCCAAACTACAGAACCCCTGATCTATAATCTGTCCTGCCTGAAAAGTATGCTAGTGTAACTGTGGCACAAATTTGTGAGAGTTACCAACCCATATCTAATTTCACTTGCGGCCCACTCCCCACGATGGATCTCATATCCAACTCTGCTTGGGTGACCCACAACCAGAGACTAGAAAGCCCTGGGACTGGGCAAAACCAAACACTAGTCTAAAAAAGAAAAAGAAAATAACAATAAAATGACTTCTAATGACATTCTGCGATTCTCATAGATCAGTGACCTATTGAGCAATTTCTCAGTTGAGTTTTCTCCTTTCAGATAATTCCAGGGTGTGTTAAGTTAACAAATAAGTTTAAGCAGAACACTCATAAAGGGACCTGGAAAGATTGTTCAGTGGGTAAAAAGTTTGCTATACAAGCATGAGTTTAGATATGTGTCCATGTGTCTCTGTGAAAAACACATTGTTATGACATGTATGTAATCCCACTGAGGACAAAGAGACAGGAGAACTGGCCAGTCATCACTTGCCAGCCTGTTGAGCCAACTGGTAAGTGCCAGGTTCACTAAAAGACATTGCCTCAAAAAAGTAAGGTGAAGAAGGTATTGAGGAACATCAGCCTCTAACCTTCACATGTGTAAGCACACATAAGCATGTGTGGACACACACACACACACACACACACACACACACACACACACACACACAAGCATGTACATACTCCCTTAAGGAAGCTGATTTGCCTCTGACTGAGAATAACATTTGGCACAAATGTGATTCTAAGCTTAATTCTTTAATCTTAGCTTTTAGCAGCTGCTATCCAAGAGGAACAAGAAGAGTCTGTGGAGGTGTGTCAATAAACATTACTTGTGCTGCTTCTACTAAAATTCACTGTGTGCCAAAGCCAGGAGATTTAAGGAAGAGCTCACAATAGAGAAGTATACACAGTTCGTTTTGTCTGAAGTCCATGCTTAGATGACAGCAGAGGTTAAGGGAATGATAAAATGAAGGGAGAAGAAATTTTCAGTCAGTATTTGACAACGGTAGACACACGTGTATATTTATATATAGCATATAAAACATCCTGCATGGTTGTGAAAAACACCATTGTGTGTATAATAATGGATGTGCATAACAGTTGGTGGCACGTATAGGAAGAAGTACAGAGCAATAAAAGATATGTCTCCTATACCCTAAAGTTCTCAAATTTTCCACAAACACAAAGCTCACAGGATCTGTATTATATGACCTCTCCGTGTACTCAGAATGCATACCATCTAGGCCCATCAAAGGTGCTGGGCTGAATATGTTAGTCTATTATTAAGACTATTAGGATATTCTAAATTCAGAATGCTTCATTTACGAACCAGGTCCTCTGGTGCTGTTGCTGAAACTACAGCACACCACTGTTCACTTTACCTGTGATCTAGGGGCTCTCTGCTCATCTACTAGGTAAGTATCATTTTATTTACCAGGTAATCACAGAGCAAAGCATCAAGCATAGGGACATTTGAAAATGAAGTATCAGTATGCCTACATGCCTAGCTTCTATTAGGCTTATTCACTTTTCAAACAGTATAATAAATTTTTGACTGCTCAGTAACAATAATTTTAAAGATTACAACTGCCATCCAACATAAATGTGAAAAATGCAGGTGTTTAGGGCAATTTGAACTGTGGCTGATGGAAAGGCTGGCTGAGCAGGCTGCCAGCTATCCATACAACTCAGCCATATAGAAACACTGCTACGTGTTCTGCAGATGTTAATTTTCTTCTCTTTTTCATGAATGTTACAATTCCTAGGTGGAGGGTGTGTCATTTATTTGTATTCACACGGGTATTATTTGTAGAAAGGGGTGTGTTTTCATTTTGTATTGGCTCCTTTAATTATAACCTGAGAGTTCACCTCAATTTATGTCTCTTCCATGAGAGCCACTCCGTTCCTGCAAACCAAGAGAGTACCTCTATTTCTTCTCTTCCAAGCTGGTTATGTCTTTCTTGCACAGTGGGTTATATTTTAGCTTGTGGACTGTGTCCCCCAGCCACATGCTAGACTTCTTAATGGTATACTTTGTGTCCTATCATATATATTCATATTTTGAAATGTAAGTTAAGAGTCTAAAACATAGCTCAGAGGGTACAAGGGGCTTCTGCAAAGCCTGGCAACTTGAATTTGATACTGGAACACATGTAAAAGGAGAAGCAAAGAGCCAATTTCACAAAGTTGTCCTCTGACCTCCACACTCACATCTCATACAAAATAAATAAAAAATTTAAAATTATAAATATTTAAAATTATCAGCCAGTTGCCTACTGGTAAGGTTTTAAGAAAAATCTCTATCAGTCTCTTTTGAGATCATACTTATGATCTGATTCTCTAACAAAATGAAATCATGAAGATATTTCAGGTCCTAGTTATTTAAATTAATTTCATTACAGGAACCATTAATTTCACAATGCTTAATCTACAGGAAGAATTATACATTTGTTTTTAAGTCTATATAATCTAAGATAATTGATTACATGTTTTACTAAAAGGTCCCTCCCTCATTTTGAACATATAAATACATGCAAAATATTGAGTATTTACTCAGATGACTTTCATTTTTTCTTTAACAACAAGTGTAATATGTTAGAAAAACAAAACAAACAAAGCAAAACAAAAACAAAACAATCCAACGCCACTGAGATGTCTAGGCAACTAATTGAGCACAGTTGGTTCAGTTCCAGGGACTCACACAATAGAAGATCTCTGACTTCCAAAAGTTATCTTCTGGCTTCCACACCTCAACCCCTACACCTTACACACATGTGCACACAATAAATAATTGATAGAAATAAACCTAGTGCAATGGAAACTCCTTGTAATCTATGAGAGAACCTAAACCAGCTATCTTTTGTAACTAGTCAAGGCTTCCAGTGGAGGGACTGATACACCAATCCAGCCACAAAACCTTTGACCTACAATTTCACTTGCCCCCAATATGTGCTGGTGTAAAGGTGGCTCAGAACTTATGGTAGTGGTCAACCAATGACAGGTAAAACTTGAGACCCATGCCACCAGAGAATACCATCACCTGACTCTGCCTGAAGGGACAGGAAACAGAGGCTGAATAACTCAGAGACCCAGGATAGAACCAAACACAACTGGAAAGTAAAAAAAAATAATAATAAATAAAAAAAATAAAAAAATAAAAAAAAAAGTCAATGAAATGATTCCTAATGATATTCTACTATACTTGTAAATCAAAGCATTGCATAATCATCATCAAAGAGGCTTCATCCAGCAACTGATGAGATCAGATGAAGAGACCAAACATTATTCAGAGCTCAGGGAATCCCATAGAAGAAGGGGAGGAAGATTTGTAATAATGAAACACCACCTGAAAACCCATAGAATCAATTAACTAGGGCTGATAGGGGCTCAAAGACTGAACCAAAAATCAGGGAACAGACGTGGGTCTGACCTAGGTCCTCTGCATGTGTGTTATGGTTTTGTAGCTTAGTGTTCTTGTGGGACTCCTAGCAAAGGGAGTGGTGGCTCTCTCTGATGTTTGCCTGCTTTGGGGACTCATTACCTTCTACTCAATTGCTTCCTTTGTAGAGCCTTAATATGAGGGTATGTGCCTAGTCTTATTGTAGCTTGTTTTGCCATATTTGGTTGATATCCCTGGAAGGCCTGCTCTTTTCTGAAGGAAAACAAAGAAGGAGTGGCTCTGGGGAATAGGAGACTTGGAGAAAGGAAGGAGGGAAAACTGTAATTGGGATGTAATATATGAGAGAATATATGTGTAGGTATGTATCTATAAATATCAATTAAGTTTTCTAGTCATTGTATTAAATAGAGTCATTTAAGCCGGCAATTTTTCCTAAATAGATCTTAGATGATTAAATCCAATACTTTTAGCTTTCTTTATTTTTGGAATTTCATAGGATTGTAGCTTTAAAATTACCTGATAGAGATTTTCAAATTTCCCCATATTGTAATTTTTAGGTTCTAAAGACCAGCATCATTGTCGGGTCCAGTGTAGCTTCATGCAGGTTGGCTGTAGACACACTGACTACTAAGGAAATGTTGGTGATTAAAATAAAACCTTCTACATATCTATTTCCATCAGGTGGAAAGAAGACCAACATTCATCAGATACATCCCTCTCCCAAAGATACGGCCCTGCCCCTTAGCACTGCCACTCCCTAGAGGCTCTGTTGAGTTTTGTGGCATCATTCTAGAGAAATGCAATCGATCTAGCAAGAAGAACTGATATGCAATTTATAAAATATAATTTTACTAAGACATTCATAAAGCTAATTTTTTAATTTTGTACTTTTTTCTGCAGATAATATTTAAATTGACCAGACAGGAAAAAAGAATGAGGATATCTTTACTCCCTGACATTAGTCATGGCTGTTGTACAGTTTAGTTCCTCTAGCTGCCTAATTCACTCTGAGGAGCAGTCTCTATAGCTAACTCAATCATTTTTCTGTGTATTTCCTGAGTGACTATTCTACAAGGAAGGAGACAGAGGACTACACCAGAAAAAGAAATCAGTGAGACAAATTCTTCACTTCTCTTTGTAGATCTAAAATTCTTTAAAAAGGATTATCTTCCTGGATCTACTGAGATAGATCATGTTGAAGACTATTCCTGTGTGTTCACAGGATGAATGGCTACATGCTAGTCATGGGAGAAATCTGAAATGCAAACCCTCCCAGATGCATGTGATGATGAACTTTGCTCTTGCTAAACAGTTTTACAATATCTTCTCTTTCTTCTTCCTCTCTCCTCCATCTCTCCCCCATCTTATTTGAGACAGGGTCTTATAAAGTCCAAACGTCCATGACACAGTAATCTTGAACTTCCATTCTTCCTGATTCCACCTCCCAAGTGCTAGTATTACAGGCTTGAACTACCATGGCTGGTTTATACAGAGCTGGATATCAAACCCAGGCTTTGTGTATGCTAGGCAAGTACTCTACATTGTGCATTGAAGCTAAGCTATATCCCTGGCCTAAGCTTTAGAGTTTAATTGTCTTTCATTTCTACAGGTTTTACCTGGATTAACATCTTTTTACTTATCCAGGGAAAATGGATCCTTTGCTAGAGGTATTTGATCTTTGGTATTTAATTTTTATTTCATGTTATAAAGTGTCAGCAGAGGCATGAGAGGGTGGAAATGCTTGTGAGGTTGGAGAAATGTAGGCAGGAGTACAGGCTCTAAAGCCCTCCTACCGAATGTTCTATGTGAGTTGCCTTCATATGGAGGGACAGAATTTAATTAGATGAGATAGGTATGATGGTCAGCCATTATCTTAAGTGGTTGTAACAATGAATGAAGGCAAGTAAAATATAGCTTAATATTTCTGAGAAGAAAATTATTTTAGTTCAATTTGCTTTTCTCATTTTCATTTTGATTACAAAGATAATTTAAGAATAATACTCTTGTAATGATCTCATATTTTTACTGAATAGTCAAATATTGTATTTACTGTACTTTGAAAGTCTACAACTAGGATTTATCCATGAAAACTGAGCAGTTGTGCTGTGCACAGAGAAGGTAATGAAAAAGGGAAATACAATGCACATTAGACTCTTCACAATTATTCATGTGTATTTAATAATTATATTAAGATAATTATTTGTATTTGTTTTAAGCTAAACTTGGGTAATCCAAAATGAATGAATTTTGCATAGTTGCATCAGGGAAGAGAAGTGTTCTGTAAAAATAGTTGCATACAATTGCCATTTAATTGTATTTCTCTGGAACTGAATATCGCTCAGAAGTCTTGCTTACTCTGGCCCTGAGCTTGCAGAAGGTCATGGATGGTAGAAGACACTGAGAAGTAACAAGTCTAGAGGGCCATGAATAGATAACTTACTCAGTAAAGTGCTCCCCTTGCAAGTCCCAGAGTTCCAGCCCCAGAGCTCAGGTACAAAGCCAAAATTGTTGCCTGCCTCTCCAATCACAGTCCTAGGGGATGAAGGAATCTCTTGGCTCTTGGGCCAACTAGACTGAGAAACTCCAACACAATGTGAGACTCTGTCTCAGCTGTTAAAAAAGAAAAATTAATGGTATCTTGGGAATAACACATGAGCTTGGCGTCTGTACTCATATGTATGTGTGCCCATTTGTTTACACATACACACACACACACACTGAGGGACTCTGCAATATGTCATTACTACTCATCAGGACTCAGAACAGAACTACTAATACCCTGAGATATCTGCAGCAAGACTTTTGAGTAGAGAACCATAGAACAAGCTCAAAGCACACTTGGAAAACATCTTCATTAAGAAGATGGTAGGACTGTCCGGAAAAGCTCTTATTTAGTTCTTAGTGAATGTACTTCAGGTAACTGGATTCACAGTTGTCTGGATAAATCACTATTAAAATACATAAAATAAAAATAAACATTATTGAAATCAATTTATATTTAAAAGTGAAAATAAAACATTGCATGTCAGTGCTGTTTTCTGCTGAAAAGAAATCTCTGGTCCTTATCAATTTCAGTATTATTGAAAATTACACTTCTGAGTCCTGAGTTTTGAAAAGCCCACTAAGGGACACTGTTGCCTCTATCACACAGGGCTTCCTGACTTTAAAGGTAGTTGGAAAATCCCTAGCGGGAAATAGCAGGGGTTCCAAGGAGAGAATGGGCAGCACCCTAATGCCTGAGTTTAAAAAAAAAAGCAGAATTTAAAAAAAAAGACAATACTTAGGTTAATGATCCACAATGAAAATTCCCATTGAGGAAAGGGGTTTGTGTGTGTGTGTGTGTGTGTGTGTGTGTGTGTGTGTGTGTGTGTGTGTGTTGCATATGTGTGTTGTGTTTCCACATGTGTGGGAAGGAATATGCATATGGAAGCAGAGGTTGACATCAGATGTCTGTGTGCATCGCTCTCTACCTCGTATATCAAGGCAGGGTTTCTCACTTAAATCCTGAGCACACAGGTTGGGCTAGTCTACCTAATCAGCTTGCTCTGAGTACAGTTCTGCCTCCTGAGACCTGTGATTTCCAGTGTGTGTTGTTATGCCTGCCTAGAATTTACGTGGATGCTAGAGATCCACTCTTGTCCTCATGCTAGTATAACTAGTGGTTTACACACTGAGTCATCACCTTTATTAACAGGGTTGGATCATTTATAGATTAAAAAACTTCTGCACTTAGTAAGGTCACAGCAAGAAGACTACTGTTAAGCAGGAAGTAGAGCCACCGGGTAACACATTTTCTGACACTATGATCTTAGATATGCCATCCTCCAGAATCCTGAGAAATAAATGTTTGCTGTATAAGTCCCCAATTTGTGACATTTTATTATATGGTTACACAAATGGACCAAAAAAGGCCCTTCCAGGTATTAGAGCTATGTTATGGGCTTCCTGCTCTGAGACATGGTACCTGGGTTTTCTTTCAGGCTGGCAAAGCTTATGCATTGCCTGAATATGTTAGGACTCTTACCTCTGTCTCACTGGGCTTATTGACAAATAGGCCTTTGGATGCCAGTCTTTTTTCTAAAATGAATTGAAGGCATGATCTCTATTAGGGTTCTTCAGAGAAACAGTGCCAGTGGAGTATAGACATATCTGCATAAGATTTATAATGAGGAATCTGCTCATGTAATTATGGAGACCGAGAAAACTTATAATCTGCCTTTTTGGAGGACTCAGGAAAGTCTGTGTGTGTATTAAATTTCTAATTCTTAAAAGTATTTGGCAATTAACTGTCTCTGGTATGTCGCATTCATGGGTCATGAAAAGAACTTTATTACCAATTAAAATAATTAGGAAGGAAATTAATGCCCCCAAGTGTTCTCTTCTCCGTAGCCCTTTAGCAAGGTGGAGGATATTGGCCATCACTGAGAAGGATCAGTTTACTATGTGCACAAACTCAACATTCATCTACTTTAAGAAGACTCTCATGTTCATGGTTAATGGTTAATGGTTAACGGTTAATGGTTAATCAGATCTCTGACATCCTATTGCCTGAACATATCAAAAGCAAAATAATAATTCAAATATGTGACTTACATGTGGTCCTATTGATTTATATATCTGTGTCCACATATGGGTACGTAAATGTGTGTGCATGTGGGACATGTGTTTATGTGTGAGACATATGTATACATGAGGTATGTTTGTGTGTGTAAGGATTATGTATGTGTGTGTGTATAGTTGTGTGTACATGAATGTGTATGTGTTTGTATGTGTATGCTCTGTGTTTTTCTTAGTTTATTTATTTACTTATTTATTTATTTATTTTAATTTTTTGAGCTGAGGATTGAACCCAGGGCCTTGTGCTTGCTAGGCAAGCGCTCTACCACTGAGCTATAGCCACAATCCCTAGTTTATTTTCATACTTTTAAATATTCTGACAAATATTCACCATAAAAATATTTTGGCAAAAGTAACTTAAAGAGGAGGAAGAGATTGATTCTTGCTCAGAGTTTGGGCTACAGTCCATCCTTGTGGGAAAGCCATAGCAGAAGAAATTTGTGGCAGGAGAGTCCAGGAGAAGGAATGTTCACCTGTGTTTGGCTCACTTTATCTTGTTTATGCAGCTGGGATCCCAGCCCAGTGAAAAGCACCACTCACAGCCAGAGAGTCTTGTTTCCATAATTATCCTAGTAAAGATCATCTCCTACAGCCATATCCAGAGCAAGTCTCCCAGATGATTCTAGCCCTCAAGTTGACAATTGATGTTAATCACTGCAAACTATCATATACCTTAGTACAAAAGACAGCTAGTCATTAGATAAAGCAATATAACCAAAAATGACACTTGTCAGTTCCCAAAACAATTAGGAAATGAACATTTTCATTTTATTATATAAAATAATAGAAGAATTAAGATAATTGACATTCATAGTGGACCTTCTATTTTCAAAGTATGATTTTAACTATTATTTGGGCCCTAGGCCCAATGCTATCAATTTTTTAAATTTAAAACACACATGTAATTCCAGCACTCAGGAGGTGGAGACAGGGAAATCAAGTCATTAAAATCAATTTTAGTTACATAGCAAATTTGATGCCAACCCAAGATATATAAAACCTTCTCAAAAAACAAAAAGGAAGGAAGGGAATAGGAAAAGAAGGAAGAAAGGAAGAAAGAATTATGTCATTATTATAAAACATATGTCTGAGCACAACAAACTTTAAATAATCACATGAAAATTCTTACAAAATTAATCTAAAACTAATCTTATCCCTGTGAGAATCTTCTGGAATGCCCAGGGCACCTTTTCTCTTCTCTTCTCCCTGCATTTGTGTTGCTGTTTGTATAAATCCCCAGTCCTTCAATGATGATTTACAGTGCCTCATTAAGATTTTGGAAATAAATCTTGGTAATATTTACCTACAGTAGACAAACTAGCTTAGAATAAATCATATTATAAACAAATCACTGACCTATGAACACATGACAGTTTGCAGAGCAGGGCTCATTTTGTAGTGGACCCGTGAGTGACTTGCAAGTGTACTGTTGATGGCATTATCATGGGAGAAGTGCCAGAGTGACTGCAGAACTGTTTTATGATCTGCAGTCTGTGCTTTGCCTCTAAGACGTCCCTGTGGTTGTAGAGCAATTAATTTGCTGTTCTACATAATAATTAAAGTATTTTAAATGTTCGACCATATGCAAGGACATCTGTGAAAAAGTGTCTTTATGGCTGCCTTCTGTTTATTCTCTACTAGTTTTCTTGTACCAGAGAAAATGATGCACCACCTTGCCCATTTGACCCAAGTTGAATGTCTTGTTCTCTGTCATTAGCTCAGACAATTAGGGACCATTGCTAACTCGGTTTATTTAGCATATAGTCATTGAGAACCTGAGGTGTGAGAGGACTCTACCTGCCTGTGAAATAATACACTCATTAGAGTGGGACGTTTTCTACCATGTCTTCCCAGATTCTAGATTAATTCAAATGTACCTGGGGCTGTCCATGCAGAGAGCCAGCAATGATGACATTTATAAAATTAACACAAAATAACATCACAATGCGTTGTAGAATATTATTTTAAGATGTGTTACAGTTGTTCATACTGTGGAACATTTGTTTAATGATGCAACAATGTGTTGCATTCTTTTATGTTTCATTTCTTTTTTTTAACTATGTGAAGCTGTGTTACTTTGCCTATCTAAAATACCTGATTGGTCTAATAAAGAGCTGAACAGCCAATAATAGCAAGGCACGAGAAAAGAACGTGGCTCTGACAAGCAGAGAAAATAAAGAGGAAGAGAAATCCTGGAGAAGGAGGTTGAGGAAGGAGAAAAGAAGGAGCCAGCCACACAGCCACATAGCCAGACACAGAATAAGAAGGAAAGAAAAGATAAACAGAAATAGAGAAATGTAAAAGCTCATAGGCAAAAGATAGACAGGATAATTTAAGTTTAAGAAAAGCTGACTAGAAACAAGACAAGCTAAGGCCAGACATTCATAAGAAAGAAAAGGTCTCTGTGTGTAATTTTTTCGAGAGCTGAGTGACAGGACTCACAAATAATAAGAGTTAAAAAAAAAATCCACAACAATGGATGCTTTTAAATTCCACAGAGGCACAATATAAACATGTCAAGAATTCATGTTATGGAAAAGAAATGCTCTTTTGCCAAGATAATATCATCACAACATAATTTTGAGTTATTTTTGGTAAAGACATAGGATTGTATAATTGGCCTTTGCTAGAAAATGGACTCAGAAAATATGAAATACTCATATTAAGTAATTTAAGCCAGTCTCAGAAAGACAAATATTATGTTTCATCTGAATTTGTCATTCCTAGATTTTATATAGGTACATAAAATCGTGTGTGTAAATATATGTACATATGACATGAAAATAGAAGTGAAATTGTCTTAAGAAGGGAAAAGAAGAGGAAGTGGGGAGAGGAGACATGGGGTTGTACGAATTACGTTTCTCTAAAGGAACAAAACCTATATGAATATTTGTGTGTGAGTGTGTGTGTGAGTGTGTGTGTGTGTATTCTTACATACACACACACATTTATATATATAATTTATTAAATCAGCTTATGGTGAAATAGTAGCAATAGTTTTCTCACAACTCAGGGGCTGAGAACCCGCAGTTGTTTGTCTCTTGAGGCTGGTGCCTCAACAGTCCAAGTAGCTGCACAGTGGCAGGCTCACTATGGGGAGGCCAACAACCCAGCAGTTTCTTAGCCCACAAGTCTGCATTCCTCAGCAATTCCCATCTGTAGGAACCTGGAGGTTTCATAGAAAGCCTCTAGTCCTTAATTTATGACAGAATCCTGGGGACTCAGCTTCTAATATCAACTACAACAAGCAGGAAAAACCAACCCACTGGCAAGAAAGAAGGCTGAGTGAGCAAAAAGCAACTTTCTTCCTTCTGACATGCCCTACTCAGGGGATTCTAATTTGTCTCAAGTTGACATTAAAACCAACCATACCAGGGTGTAGAGAGATGGCTCAGGAGTTAGGAATACTGGATGCTCCTCCAAAGAACCCAGGTTTGCTGCCAATACTCTCATGGAGGTTCATAGCTGTCTATAACTCTAGTCCAAAGGTATGTGGTGCCCAGATCTGGCATTCATGAGCATCAGGCCAGCACATGTTGCATAGACACAAGTGCAGGCAAAGCATTCATACATAGAAAAGTAAAATAAAATAAAATTAGAAAATGCAGTCATTATTGGGGGAATATGTTAATCTATAATATATGCCTGTATCAAAATTTTAATTGATTAATTTAGAACAAAATAAGGAGCCACAGAGAGGGTTTCCTCAGTGAGTTTGATGCACAAACCTAAAAATCTAGTTTCAAATCCCTACTACCTTTTGGAAAAGTTATATATGATAATGTGTGCTTATAACTCCAGCTCTGTTAGAGATGTGAAGATCTCTGTCTGGAGCTTGCTGGCTGCCAGCCTACCTTGAAGTTTAGTGAAAGACTTTCTCTCAGGGCATAAGGTGGTGAGTGATATAGCAGGATGAACAATATTCTCTTCTGGCCTCCACAGTTATATTCAATGTTTGGTCCACGCACACATGCAATTCATCATATATACAGATGTTATAACACAATGTACATTCACACACACACACACACACACACACACACACACACACACACACACCACACCACACCACACACCAGACACAAGTGGTTCTTAATAGTATGTCATAAAAACAAGCTAAGGCCATTGAGATCGACAGGAGGTAAAAGTAAATGGCCTCATGCCTGATGATGTGAGTTCAGTCTCCCCAGACCCAGGTGGTAGAAGGAGAGAACTGACTCCTCCTGCATATTGTCCTCTGCTCCTCACAGGTGCATGGTGGCACTTGCATGCCCCCCTCACATCCATACACAAAATAAATAAAAACAATAATTTTAAAAAGAAAATGCACTAGAGGCCCTGTAACCTTTGTGTGAGAGATGCAGTATTTATGCACACAAGTCCTTGTAACTCATGCCAGGCTTTTAGGTTTAATTCCCTTCTGAATGAAATATACTTTACTAATCTTTCCAGACTTTCTTTGTGTGATAAAACTAGACATTTTGTTTGACAGAACTTACCTTTGTGCAAACATGTGCAAGAATTATACATTTATAATATGAGGGACTTTGACTCAGCAGTTTTCCAGGTATACATAAGGCCTGAAAATATCATGTTCTGCTTGTATCTCAGTGCTGATTGAATTCTTATGCCATTCCATGTTTTCATAGTCAGTCTGCTTTCTTTGTCCATTTTGTTTTAAATGAAGAGATTCTTTTAAAGGGATAGTTTAAGTTTTGAAGAAATTTGTACCATCTTTGCAACCTTGAAAACATATCTCTCAGAGTTTTAAATTATACATCTAAGCCTGTAATCCATTCTGAGTAGGTTTTTGTAACTGAGGTAGAGCTAGTTGTAACTAGTTTATTCTTCTAGTTCCCAAAAAGCTTAGATTCATTCTTTAGATATTTCATCTTTTTTAGCATGAGTATCAATGGTATGAATTGCCTATTGTAATCTATGGACTTAAATTAAAATTTTACTCAAGACTATCTTCCCAAGAGTGGTCTATCTTGAGTAGAAGGGTTTATATTCTGCAGTTCTCGGATGAGGCTTTTTATCATGGTTAATTGGTCCAGGTGGGTGAGGATGACATTCTGTTTCAATTACACCCCTGCTAATGTTCCTGCTAGTGCTTGGATGTGTTAATTAAGAGAAGGAAAAGCTAAAGACCCCAAATCTGCAGTGTATTCATCTACTATATTAGAAATCTCTTCAGGTTTTGTCACATATATTAAGACAATGTTGCTTTGATATCTTAAGGATGCATGGCTTGGAGAATAGAAGCATTATTGTTACATGATGCCCTTATTAAATCCTGTTGTTGTTTTTTTAATCTGAATTCAGCTTTATCTAAAATAGCACAGCAACAGTAACTTTCGTTTCATTACTTTGGATGTATATGCATCTCTCCACCTTATGAAGTACAACTTCTCTATGGCTCACCCTTAAAAGAGATTTCTTGGGCTACAGGATGGTAACACAAGTCTGTCAAGGGTTTGCCATGCAAGGATGAGGCCATGTGTTTGGCTTCTTTGAACATATCCCTTCCCCTGTTTCTAGAATCCATTTCTTCATAATTGTCATATATTCAGCTATTAAAGCAATTTTCTTGAATCAAGTTGTCACCATTGAATTCTTTTCTTCAGGTGAGTATAATCTCTTAGGATTACTAACTCTGAAGTATATCTACCCTACTTAACTGCCAATTTTTATTTTGTAAGCATTCTGGTTGAATCATTTTTCATTTATCTTATTTATGATGTAATCCTATTCTTCATTACAGATGCTACTATCTTCCTATGTTTAACAGCCAAAGACCTTATAGCCTTGTGATGGTTAGCTTTAATTAATACAACCTAGAATCAAATGGGAAGAAAATCTCAAGGAAAGACTTTCTAGATCAGGCTGGCCTGTGGGTCTATCTATGGTGCATTGTGTTAAGCTTAGTTAATTGGTTTAAGAAGACTGGGCCCACTGTACCTGGCAAAATTCCCTCAGCAGGAGTCCTAAAGCATTAAAAAAAACCAACAACTTTGTGTATCAAAAACTTGCCTCTGTATGACTGTTCAGGGTCCAGTTTGTCAGAGGCTGGACCTTCCTGCTGCCACACAGGCCTTAAAATTAAAAAAAAAAAAAAAAAAAAAAGAATGCGGAAATCAAGCTTACTACAATCCTAAAACAAGTGAGCATGCACACATTCCTTTCTGTATGCCCTTTTTTATTATGGACAGGATGTGACTAGCTGTTTAAAGTTCCTGCCTTGACTTCACCATAAAACCTGGAGCTTTAAGCCAAAACAAACATTTTTCTCCCCTAAGTTACTTTTACCAGTGTATTTATCATAGCAATCGAAATGAAACTAGATCAAGCCTACTGAAGATATTTTCATTATTTCTCTCTTCAGTGTATTAATTGTGTTGCTCTCTGTGCAGGCAGATCTGTCAAATAGAAAAGTATTTTTATTCATGATTATATCTTTATTGTGGACTTCCTCTTCACCTGGCTGGTAATTCTTTGGAGTCTTGCATTGCCTGGAGTACGAAGTGTTTAATATAAAGCAGTTTGAAGTTCGTTTGCTGCTCAAGCTGAAAGAGGTTTAGTAAGCCAAGATGAAAATTCATTTAATTTTGGGGTTTGGGATTTCATGCATAATAAGTTCATTCTAAACCTGAACTTCTAGTCTTTGTAAAGAAAGTCTTGGGGTTTCAGTTCTTCACTGGCAACATTTTCAAGATTTATTTGCTTTTATTGTATGTGTGCAAGTGTTTTGTCTGCCTCTATATATGTGTACCACTTAGGTGCCCAGTGGCCACAGAGTCCAGAAGAGAGCATGGGATGATACCCTGGAGCTGGTGTTATTTGTGGTTGTGAGCCACCCAATATGGATGCTGGGGACAGAGCCCCTTCCTCTGCAAGAGCAGCAAATGTGCTTGATCACTGACTGACTCTGCTCTCCAGCCTAATCACTGGTACTGTTTTATTAGGCAAAGCTTTCAAATGCTTATAGGTTTGTTATGAGTGCTTTATGTTTCAGTGGATATGCTTCTGTCTAGGCTTATGGACCAACCTTTGGAGTAGTTGAGATTCCCCCTGGTTCATAGCTTCCCATGACCAGGTAGGTCTTTTGGGTCTCATGTATTTGAAAGTTTTCCTCTGGTCCCGCCTGGCCCCATTGTCCCACAGCTGCTTATAATATAATCACTCAGAAGTTTATATTAATTATAACTTCTTGGCTGTTAGCTCAGGCTTACTACTGACTAGCTCTTACCCTTAAATTAACCTATAATTTTCATCGATGTTTAGCCACATGGCTTGGTACCTTTGCTCAGTTCTAATTTGTCATTTTGTTTCCTCTGTGTCTGGCTGGCGACTCCTGACTCTGCCCTTCCTCTTCCCAGAATTCTCCTAGTCTGCTAACCCCACCAATACTTTCTGCTTGGCTATTGGCCAATCAGCATTTTATTAAATCCATGTAAAAGAGCATTATCCCACAACAGTCTCCTGTACTTTCCCTGAACCAAGCCTAACCTGAGATGCCCTAGGCCTGAGAAGTGTGAGAAGTGGTGGTTCTTTAGCCTTTACTGTTTTCTTGGGTTGCATGGTTAGTTTCTGTGTGTACCTCTCAACTTTAGCAGTGCTATCAGTTTGTCCATCTTAATGTATTCAGTGTTACTCAAGGAGGGAGAGAAGCAGCCATGGTTTTGTGTGTTTCATGCACTGTGGTCTGGGGCTTCATCAGTGTACATACAGACATTGCTATCATTCAACAAGACTTTATTTCTTAGGAAATAATCATGACAATGTAGAAAGTTCAATGCCTAAAAACTAAACAATCTTGGCTTAAATCTATACTTAAAATTTTGTAACCTTGGAAAAGTATTTACCATTTTTTGTGTCTGTCTTTATGAAATGTTATTTGTTCTACTAACTACACAATCACCTTAAAAACAAACAAAAAACTCCAGGAAATCCAGATATGTTTTATGTACCTATAATCATAGTATTTGGGAGGGGGAGCTAGAAGTATCAAAAGGTCAAGACCAGGCTCAATTAAATGGTGAACTAGAGTCTATCCTGGGCTACATCGAACTTTGTCTCAAAAAACAACAAAACAAAAGTAAATAAATTATTTGTAATTGGGCTTCATAAAGGACACTAAATTTTAATTTTTAAAATTATACTCATTTTTTTTTCATTTTGTGTATATGATTGCTTTTCCTACATACATATATTCATACCACATGTATGCCTGGTGCCTATGGAGGTTAGAATTTAGTATAAGGTATACAATCCCTGGGAACTGGAGTTACAGGTGGTTGTGAAACATGTGACAGCTTTGGAGTGAACCTGCCTCTCTGCAGAAACATTAAGTGTTTTTAACTGCTGAGACATCTCTCACGATGCCAGATTATTTTTAATTTTATTTGTTTATGTTCTGTGGGGGTAGGGGTGGTATATATATATATATAAACCTGGATAGGTCACAAGCACATGTGGAAGCTATGACAATGTTACAGAGTATTTTCTCTTCCTCCCCCTTTACCTGACTTGCAGGGATTGAACTCAGCTCACCAGGTCTGTGAGGGAAGCACCTTTATCCACTGAGCTGTCTTACCTCTCCAAGGCCACTGATATTTGTATGTTAACTTTACATCTACTTAACTTTGATGAAGGTATTGATCAATTCTAGTAATTTTTAGTGATGTTCTTAGTATTTCCTATATAGAGAGCCAGGATTCTCCTCCATGATAAAAAGGAAAAGGTGATGCTAGGAATGTAGCTCAGAGGATAAGTGTTGAGTTCATGCAAAGCCCTGGTTTCCATCCATAGCACTATGGGGTAGCCAGTAAAAAGTGCATGGCACACTACATGTAGAGTTAGGCACATCTTTTCTGTATTCAATTTGAGGGGGGAATGGGGAGTCACATTGTGTTTTCCCAGCAAGCATGAGGCTGTGCTGGTTCCATTTCCTTTGCTCTGATAATGTGTCCTAGAAAAAAGCAACCTGGTGGAGAAAGGGTTTACCTGATGGATTTATGATCCATCGCTGTGAGGAAGTTAAGAACCTTGACTTGACAACTGCATTTTGGCATTTTAAGGTTTGTCTTTTGCTTGCGTTTGGCACTATCCCCTAGGAAAGTGCCAAATGATGGTGCTCTGACCCTAGCTTTCCTACCTTTGCTGTCCTTCTTGTTTCCTCATCCTATACCACCTCCATTTCTTCCCCTTTCTGCCTGAATCATTAGGGGTTTGTGTAATCATTCTTTATTCAAGGCATCAATCACAAGAGTAATTTTCCAAGTGAATGGAGTCAATCAAAGAAATCATGGGTGATATTTACTAAGTTTTCTGAAGTTGAGATATTTTGTAATAGCTCCTATACTTTGTGTCATAATGGAGGAGAAACCAAATGAATAAACTCATTGATATTATTGAAAGTAGTGTTTTGTTTCCAGTAGATGAGAAATGCAATATTTGGGGAAGGCGGTTTTGGCAGTTTGACTATTATTGACTCGCATAATCTCATAGAGAGTGACACTATTAGGGGGTGGTGGCCTTGTTAGAGGAAGTGTGTCTTTGTGGGAGCTGGCTTTGAGGTTTCCTATGCTCGAGATAAGGCCGAATGTGTCAGACAACTTCCTGTTCCCTGCAACCCAAGATGTAGCCAGCATGATGTCTGCCTGCACACCACCATGCTCCCTGCAATGATGATAATAGACTGAACTGCTGTGGATATCACTCTGTGTAAATAAAGTTCTGATTGGCCAGTGGCCAGGCAGGAAGTATAAGCGGGACAAGAGAGTAGAAAATTCTGGGAAGTAGAAGACTGGGGAGAGACACTGCCAGCTGCTGCCATGGAAAGCAACATGTAAAGACACTGGTAAGCCACAAGCCATGTGGCAAAGTATAGACTAACAGAAATGGGTTAATTTAAGATAGAAAAGGTAGATAACAAGCAGCCTGCCATGGCCATACAGTTTGTAAACAATGTAAGTTTCTGTGTGCTTTCTTGGTTGGGTCTGAGCGACTATGGGACTGGCGGGTAAGAGAGATTTGTCCTGACTGGGCTAGGCAGGAAAACTCTAACTACACTGAAACTTTGAAACAATAAGTGAGCTGCCCCAATTAAATGTTTTCTCTGTAAGAGTTGCAGTATTCATGGTGTCTCTTCACAGCAATAAAATCTCTATCTAAATAAGACAACAGTAGAAAAAGATAGAAAGTATCAATATAAACCTGTTAATCATGGGGCATATATTTGGTCCATGGACTTTATTTTTGTCTTGTTTCCCCATTAGTATTAGAAATTACACCCAAAACCTTGTGCTTTCTCAGCAAACTCTCCAGAGCTAAAGCATTACCTTTGTCTTTGCTTTAAGACATAATTTTTGTTTAAGTCATAGTGCTTTGAACGAACGGACTCCACTTAGGATATCCTGTTCAGTGAGAGACTCAAGATTGGGCAAGCCAAAAACTTAAAAGCTGATTTATAGTGTGTGGCATCACATAAAAGGCTTAATGCAAGCTGCTCAAGATCCACTCCTACCAAGTTGCAGCCACAAGGAAATCTAAGAATAATGTGAGCATCAAGAATAATATGGATAATAATTAATTGCTATTGTGATTGATGAACTGAAAAAATGAACCTACAAACCCTTTTTAATTCAGGCAGAAAGGGAGAAAATTGGAGTGGGATAGTGTGTGGAAAGAAGCAGAAAAAACAAAGTCAATGGGTCAAGGGAAAGTGTACCCCCAGTGGAAGGAATACTACAATTAGAGGATTATCATTTGGTACTTGCCTAGACAATAGTGCTGAACATAAGCAAAACTAAATCCTAACATGTCAAAACAGGATTGTTGCCATCTAAACGTGTTTACCCTTAGCCTTACCAGATTTATTATAGGGAGAGAGTCTGGCAAGAGTGTAAGCTTCACAGTGGTTGCAGAATCATCCATGAAAGAGTATTGTCAAAAAGACTGCACTAATTGAGTCTAAACATTACAAAATCAACCAATTCAAACTGGAGCATTCTACCCAAGAGTAACTTTCCCTCTTCAGGAATGTAGATGTCAAATGCTCTCTGAACCACTTTGAAAGAATAGAAACTTTTGCATAAATGAAGATTTATAAAACCTCACAGAGGGAGCTGGAGCAATAGTTCAGTTGTTATGCTTTCACAGAGGACGGGGTTCCATTCCCAGAGCCCATATCAGGTGACTCACTTCTTCCTGTAACATAAATTCCAAGGAACTTGGTAACTTCTGCTGGGTTATGCAGGTACCACACTTACATACACTGCTATACAGTGAATATACTACATATAGAGACACACATAAGATAAATACAAAGTCTTTTTAAAAACACACTAAAAGGGCCATTAAGACACATTAGTAGAAGGAAACTCAGTCTCATTCCTGGGGTGGCCTGCTCCTGGTGGCATGGTGAAAACATGGGCTCAGTGTGACCTTGCAGTGCTAGGTGTTTGGGCACTATTATGGTGAGCAAAGATATGGTAGAGTATGAGAGAGAGCAAAACAGAATGGTTCCTGTCTTGTGGAGAGTGCAGATCTGAAGAGGTGGAGGCAGTGAGGAATGAGCTGAGGTGGGTGGCTTGCTTGCTACCCCAGGCCATGGTGATGTCTGGGTCTTAGGATACTGCCTAGGACCACGTCTGGGTCCATGGCCCTGCTACAGCACTGATCTGTGTTAAGAGTGGAAGAGCTGGTCCCTTCCAGTTGACCTGCTACATGGTTGCCTGAGTGAGGGAAATATGCCCTCCCCATCTTTCCCCTCTCCATCTGTGGCAAGCAGGAGAGCTGACCCAGCCCTTTACCAACCAAGCCTTGCACCTTGCCTGGGCAGCATAGTATAGCAAACCCTGTCAACCAGTGCAAAGGGATGCTGTCCACAAGAACATAAGCATGGGAGATTTGGTCCCACCTTTCATCTGCCATAAGATTGTGTGGATGAGCTCTCCTGCTCTCCCACTTGTCATAGGTGGTGAGGGGTGTGGAAAGACACATGAGGGGCCATCCTAAAGATCCAAAGCTGCAGACCGCCATGACACAGGACAGTAATAAGATATCCAAGAGGAGTCCCCATGAGGGCCCAGAATTAATAGTGTAGCAAAAACCAGAGGCCTTGAACTACACCTGTGACTTTGCAAGGAATACTTGCAAATAAAGATATAAGGACTAAAAGGTTTACTGTGTGACTCACTGTGTCACACTGTAGCTTCCAAAATGAGATTTTTTTCTTTTTTTCTTACTGTCTCTTTTCTTAGATTTTATTTTATTTTATTTGGTGGGGCAGAAGTTATAAGCACATAGGGTGGATAAGATATGAAGGAACAGGGAGATGACTGGGATCAAGCTGCATGATATGAAGGCACAAAGAATAAATAAAAGTTAAAACAAATGAAGTATGAGGAGAAGAACTGAAGAGCTGAAGCAAGGAGGACATATTAGGATATTTAGTCACATACAGTAATTTAAAAGGTTTAAGATTAGATTAAGAATTCCTTATTTAAACAAGTTCAATCTAAGTGACCATGTATTAAATGTTTTTTTTTATTTCATTGCAAGCAATCTTTTACATAAATGAAATTAAGATAAGTGTAGTATCTAAAGATTATCCTTACAAATAAGGAAATAGATATTTAGCTACCAAGAGTGACTACCTGAACATTAATATATTCAAACTGATCTTCAATGCTGAATACATAGCCAGCGGAAATAAAACGGACATGTAAAGAAAAGTATACACTAAAAGAAGCACAGCAGGGCTGATTGTGATCCTAAATTAATGACTCAATCATAAAAAACAGTATTTGCAAATGAGAGAAAATAGAATTCCCGGTATTATATATTGTAATGTTAATCAGTAAAAAGACACAAGAACCCAGATACTCCAGTGTCCACCACCAGGCTCCTCCACCCCTGTGACATCCAGTGTTAAGTTTTATACACGAAGATCACATGTTGCAATGTCATAACTTAGGAAAGTAAAATCAAGGGAGAGATCCTCACCTAGGAGCCTAGGGGAACAAGCCATGCACCCATGTTCACATTGCCTGTGAAACCTATTTCAGATACCAGGCTGCCAGAACTAGAAGTTCATATAGTCTGTTTAAGACACACAGATTACTGGTATAACTACAGTTATTTTGTATTCTCTTCCTTCTTATAAGTATCAGAACTCATACTGAACAATGAATACAGGGTCCCAAAAGAGTGTTTAGTTTTACACCTGTCTTTCAGGTCTTGGTCTCCCAGTTGATCAAAAAACTTTTCTATAACAGCAATTGGACACTAACACTACATCAGGAGACACCCAGGTGTCCTGTGAGAATTTTTTAACTGGGGAGTTATAAGGCCTACATACACCTTATGAAAAATCCATTGTAAGTTCTATCAAAGTTCACTCTGGGGAACCAGTAAATATATGAGGCTTATTTACATCTTTTTGGTGAGTGGATGCTGGCAGGAGCCTCAGTGACTCCAGCACAGTCACACTGGAAAGAGATGAGGAATATAGCTATAAGAGAACAGTAGAACTGCTAGAGGAAATAGATGCCAATGTGAATAGAAAAATGCAAGGGATGATAAAGCAAATACATAATTTAAACAGTAGTTTTTAAATATGGCACAAAATAATGGATATAATTTGCATGGTATAAAATATAAACCTTGCTTCAGATGTACCACAAAACAGATCCTGGTGTGTGTTGAGCCCTGAATACTGTTGGCCCCCCCCCCCCCCAAATCTAATATTCTCTCTGTGTTTTTATAGTCATATAGCTAAATAAACAGACAGTGATTTCTCTGAGCAACGTGAGTCTGTTGTTATAAAAATGTCATCACATTCAAGTAAGACTGATGATAAAGCACACTCTAGACATTCCCTATAATAAGTCTGAGCTCTAAGGAAGAAGAAAATATTAACAAACTTCCAGGCTACACTGAAAATATTTTCAATAAATAAAAGGAAATTGAATTGATCTGAGGGATGCCATTTTAACACTGTAAGAGGTGGTTGTAATAATATCTATAGACAGCAAGAGAGACCTTTGATATCAGCACAATCCTCTGAGATATTATTTCCTTATCAAGATAAAAGAAAAATATGCGGTTATCAATAAGTATTTTAGAGAATCTAACCCAAGTAACTCTACTGAGGAAATTATTCAAGAAAGGACTGATCGGTAAGTCTCAAATGGTTCAGAAGAACCAGGATGCTGATGGAAGACCATGCACTGTCTTGGGTGCCTAAGGGAGCCACTGAGAAGGAGGATTACAGAAAAAAGGAACAATTAGGTGTGGAAAAATGAAACACCTCATGATGACATACAGTTTTTAATTATGTGTTTGCTTTTATAAAAAATAGGTATTTTATACACATATATTTTAGAAAAACACATCATTGCTGAATTAAAAGGTGGAAATTAGAATAAATATAAAAAACATTGGCAAGAATAGCTACATTAAACTACAAGGAAATGAAATGCTAAATAAAATGTAGAAATAAATAAAATCAAATATGTCAGGGAGTTTCAATAAATATGAGCAGACTACATTGTCATGTACATTGGGTTTTTATATAGCCACGAAGAAGGTTGAAATCATGTCAAAAACAAATATTGCATGCCACATATGGAATACATACATTTGAGAATAGATCAGATACTCACTATTCAGGAAAGAAAAAGATGACTAGTGAGAACAGGAAAAAGGAAGGACAGGAACGAGTAATGGGGAGAGAATATGGTCAAAATGCATGAAACACTTGAATGAAAAATCATCTGTGTGTCATGATTAATTGCTTACACACATACACATGTACACACACACACACACACACACACACACACACTCACACTTAGACAGATAAAGAGAGAGGGAGAGAGAGAGAGGAAGGGAGAGAGAGAGACAGAGACAGAGAAACAGAGAGAGAGAGAGACAGAGAGACAGACAGAGAGACAGAGAGAGATTGAGAAAAGAGAGTTCTACATAGATGGCTCGCTGGTTAAAACCATGGTGACCTAAGTTTGATCTCTGAAATTTACATACATAGTCCTATGCAGTAGCACATATTTGTAATCTCAGTACAGCAATGGAAAATGGGAGCAGAGGTAGGAGAATTATCTGGAAGCTTCCAGACCAGTAAGTGTGAAGTATGCAGCAGGAAAAAATACAACAACAAGAAACCATTTAACAAGAGAGACACTGCTTCAAAAACAAGTTATAAAGGAAAAGGCCAACTCCTGGAGGTTCTCTGATTATACATAAGCTCAGTGGCACATGTATTCCAGGACTCACATGCTCATCATACACATATACATGTACACATACCAGAAGCATACATACACATAACACTTGAGTACAAATGATAAACAAAAGACACTGTCAAGTAGGTCAATGAACAAAATTCATCTGTATGTTCTTGATAAGAAATATGGGCAAGAATAATGTTAAAGAAAAGTTAAAAACCAAAGATCATCTGAACAGACAGAAAGGCTAACAAAGTGAATATGAAAAATATAATTTAACATTCAAAGCACAGACAATAAAAAATATAATATTATGTAACATTAGCAGCCAACCTGTAAGTCAGTGGAAAAGAGTGAAAACCCAGAAGCAATTTCACATATGCATGGTAAATTTATTTTCATCAAAACATTTCAAGGTAATGCAATCAGAAACATAATAATACTTTTAAGACACTGTATTGGAAGAACTTGATCTAACCAAGTTATTTCCAAATCTAGTATACAATTAACAAAAATATATTTCAGAGACAAACCAATAATTACATGTCAAAGACTGATACAGGAAAATCTCAAGAAATTAGTGTTTCTGTTGAGTTATTTATTTACTGTGTTTGTGCATGTGTGTGCCACTGTACATGTGTAGATGAGAGGATAGCCCCTGGGAGATGGTTTGCTCCTCCCCTCTGCGGATTACAGACAGCAAACGCAGGGCAGCACTGGCTCCATTGCCTCTTCTTGCTGCACCATGTCAATGACTCTGAGTAAATTACTCTTGAACTTGTCTCATAATCTTTGTATTTACTTGGGGGCGGGGGGTTATAATTTCATAGCATGACTACAAAAGAAACAGGGCCTAGGTCTTAGTGGATAGCAAGTACAAAGCCCTGTGTTGTATCGCAGAGCTTCAAAACAGCCACCACAACAAAAGAAACCAGAACCAGCCGACATATTAGGTATATGTTCATATGAAGCAAGAGCCAATGGAAAAGCATTCAAAGCCAAAACTGTAACAACCCAAACCAGGCATATAAAATGATATTAAATGTAATTGGATATACAAATAAAAATCATACATATTAATTGGTATAAATAAACAAAAGAAAGGAGATAAAATTCTCATGTGAAAGAATTCCAAATTTTTTATGTAGACACTCTTACCCTAAAGAGATAATGCACAAATGGCCACTGCTTGCAAGTGGTGTATGTGAAACAGTCTCCATTTCCAGATTACAGTAAGGAAAAGCAGGTGATATATGAGGGTTGCTCAGTTATTTGGTCAAGGTGACTCAAGCTGGAATCACGTGGGAAGAAGGAACTTTAAATAAGAATATGCCTCTCTCAAATTGCCTACATGCATAATGGTGCAGCATTTTCTTGATTAATGATAGGTGTGGAAGGGCCCACTGATAGTGACACCACCCCTGAGTGGGGTGTTCTGGGTGATATAAGAAAACAGCTGATCCAGCTCTGGACAGCAAGATAGTAAACACTATACCCCCTTGTAAAGTCAAATACATTCAAACTTTCTTTGTATTGTTGTGATAAATGTCATGACCAGAAACAATTTGAGGAGACAAAGACTCATTTAACCTTATAGCTTGTAGTCTGTCAAGAAGAGAAGTCAAGGCAGGAGCCAGAAGGAAGGGAGGCCATGGATATTTATGCTAACAGCAAATGATTATAGAGAAAGTATAAATAAAAACACATATATTTGATTTAATGGGTTAATTTATTAGCTAGCACACAATATGTAAACCAGAAAATAGATAAATAATCCAATTTCTTTCCATTTAAGATTTTTTCATATGATGACCATGAACAATAACAAAAGATTAGCAGAAGAGGTGCAGAAGGTATTTACAACTCGTGGTCAGATGGGAACTGGAGTCCAGTAGAGTTCACAGCACTTATATGGGTGTCCAGGGCTAATACACAAGCTAGCATTGGTCTCTCCAGTTGCATCCATTTTTTCCTTGTTCTTCTTTAGGACTAAGATAATTCGCATTCTATATATGTACCTGTTCTTTGTCCAGAAAGTGTCACAGTGATAAGTGACTTAGAATCCTTCTGTTACATATCCAGGAGGGAAAGAGCTAAATCCACCAATTCTCACAACTGGTGAATCCCAATGTTAATTCTGTAGTTTTCTTCTTTTGCTTGCCTTTATGTTCATAATTTTTGAAAAATAAAAACACTTTTGGCATTTAGACAGACGTTGACAATTTTACTTCACTTCTATTGGTTTAATTGAAGGGCCTGTTAGCTCGATTACATGATTGCATGTCACATGATTTAAAATGACCATGTGTCACTGACCTTGAGAATATATAACCCTGTCTGATCATTTCCCTCTAGAAAGCAGAAATAATCACCTGAACAAATTTGTTCTTTTTGTTGTTGTTGTTTTTGTTTTTGTTTTGTTTTGTTTTTCGAGACAGGGTTTCTCTGTGTAGCATTGTGCCTTTCCTGGAACTTGCTTTGGAGACCAGCTGGCCTTGAACTCACAAAGATCTACCTGCCTCTGCCTCCCAAGTGCTGGGATTAAAGGCATGTGGCACCACTGCCCAGCAAATTTGTTTTCTATATCAATGTTTGGAGAGATTTTGACAAAAGTAAGATTGACAAATTGATTTTTCTTTTGTGAGGTGTGTTTGTGCATACTTGTATCTGTGTAATATATGGGTCTCTGTGTGTGGTTTGTATGTCTCCATGTAAGTATCTGGGGGTGTGCACACACTAATGTGCTGTTTGTGGTATATGTATCTGTGTGTGACGTGTGTCTACGTGTATGTATGTATGGTGTGTTTTTGTGTGTTTATGTGTATGTGCCCCTATGTTTATTACCACGTGCATGTGATGTGTTCCTGTGTCTGTGCCCCAGTATGTAATGCATATGTAGATTTTTTGTTTGTTCTTTTTTTCTTTTTCTTTCCTCCTCCTCCTCTTCTCCCTCCTCCTCCTCCTCCTCCTTGTTAAAAGTCTTATCACATAATGGTCAGATAGGATACATGGGGCTATTTCATTTTTTTTCCCTGTGTTTGTTAAAGTATGCTTTGTGTGCTAGGGTATAGTTTGCTTAGAAAAGGTTCCACATGCTGCTTTGTAAAATACATATTCTATGTTGTTGGGGTAGAATAGTCTGTAGATATCTGTTATGTTCATTTAATCCAAGATTTCACTTAACTCTAGTGTTTTTCTGCTTATTTTTTCATATGCTCTATCAGTGTAAAAGTATGGTACTGAAATCACCTGCTGTTATTGGATTTGTGTTAATCTGAGTCTTTAATTTCACTAGTATGCTTTTTATGAAATTGAGTGCCCCAGAATTTGGTGTATTTCTATTTAGCGCTATTGTATTTTTCTGATTAATTGATAATTTGATGAGAATTAAGTGGTCTTCTTTGCATCTTGTAATTATTTTTTAATTTGATGTTTGTTTAGTCAGATACTATAATTGCAGTATTTTCTTGCTTCTTGTTCTAATTTGCTTTGAGTATTTTTTCATCCTTTCACTTTAATGTTGTATGCATCTTTAAAAATAAAATGAGTTTCTTGTAGGCAACAGTTAGATTTTGTTTTGTTTTTTAACCCATTAAGCTAGCCTGTGTCTTTTAATATAAATGGGGAGTGGAGGTCATTAATATTTAGAGTTATTGTTGAAAGGTGAGTGTATATGGCAGTCATTTTGATATTTTTTTTTTTATTTTTCTGGCTTTAGTTCTTGGTTGTGTTTTGTTTTTCATTAAATTATGGCTTCATTTATTTCCTTTCTAGGATCTCTTGGCTCTGCTATTCTTCTGTTCAGTTTGTAGTACTTCTTCCAGTATTCTGTTTAGCAATATTTTTGTTGGATATTATTATTTGGCTCTTTGAAGGTTTGAAAGTTTGGCTCATGAAAGCTTTCCTTTCTTTTCAAACTGTGGCAGATAGTTCCCCTGTGTTCAGTTGTCTAAGTTGACAGTCATGTCTTCTAGAACTTGAAGTATATTGCTCCAGACTCTTGTGGCATTCAGAATTCTCACAGAGAAATCACATGTTATTCTGATGGGTTTTAGTTTATCTGTAACGTAGGAATTTTCTCTTGAAGGAGTCAATATTTTTCTTTTTTCTTTTCTGTATATTTGGTTCTTTAACTATGACATTCCATGATGTTTCTCTTTTGATTTTTTTGTCTAGATGAGGCTCTATGTGCTTCCTATATCTGTATAGGTATGTTTTTCCTTAGTCTTGAGAAGTTTTCTTCTATGACATTGTTAAAAAGTTGGCCTATGCAATTAATTTGGGATTCTTCTCCCTCTTTCATGTCTACACCTTGAAGATTTTTGTTCTCTGACAATGTCATGTATTTCTTGTATTTTTTTATCCTGTGCATTAAATTAAAAGCATTTTTTTTTTTGCTTATTTTGTCTATGTCCTCCACTTTATCTTTGTGTTCTAACATTCTATCTTCTGCTTGATTCATTTGGCTTGTAAGGCCTTCCACTGAGTTTTCTGATGGGAATGTTGAGGTTTTCATAATTCCATCTTCTTTTCAGTTTGTGCATTGTTTTTATCTCTTTATTGAGTTCAGTTTTCAAATCCTGAATTATTCTATTATTTTATGGAGGTATATATTTGTATTTTCTTGGACAATACTCAAGTACTTATTGTTATTCTCTTAGAGTTTAATTATTTATATTATAATACATTATTATAATTGTTATATTATATTATTAATGCCCTAATTAATATATAGTAATTATTATATTATGTTATATTATTAATTATTTAAGTAGTTATTTTGTCTTCTTTCAATTATTTGATAATGTTTTTGATGTTTTTGTCTATTATTTGAAATTCCCTGTACTGGGTGGGGTCCTTCTGTGTAGATCTCATTAGAGAATATACCTATATGACTCATAGGATTGGAGGGAGACATGCTACTTTGCCATTCACATTGCTTTTGTTTATGCAACTTGACCTAAGCATGCACAGCTCTTTTTTTTTTTTTTTTTTTTTTTTTTTGGTTGTATGTCTGATGTAATACTCTGCCTTTTCATAGATTGGGCTAGTGCAGGAGCAACATTGTACGTATCCACCCTTACCAAACCAAAGTTACCTGATATGGCTGCTAGGAATTAAATCAGGTCAGGTTAGAGGGGTCACAACAAAACTGAGGCTGTGGCAATTTTATTAATAGCAATTGAACCTTTATACCTTTATCAGCAGAATATAACGACAATTTCCAGGATCAATATAGTTGCAGTTGCTAAGAAACAGTGAAACTTGCAAGCTATACAGGGTATATAAGGTTAATGTCTAAGAAAATTCTGGCAAGCCTTCATGCTTTCTTAACTATTATGGGAATATACAGAGAAACACAAATCAGTCTACCCATTTCAATTCTAGTCTCTCAGGAACTGGAAGGCTCACTGTGCCCCAGAAGCCTTGTTCTCTATTCTGAAAAGCCTATGATGCATACTTCTCAAGGCAGATAAACCAAGCCAACTCCATGATTCCCTGCAGTACATGACCTCACCTAAGCCAAGCCTGATGATGAGCTATTTACTTGGCTAGAAAAATGGGACTTACAAATGAAGTCATTTCTTAGCCACTAGTTTGGAAATAGGAGTATGGTTTTATAGATTGCACAGGGTTGGGATAAAAGCAAAGAAAGGCATAAAGGAACTTACTCAGGAAAGGTGGCTCAATACAAAGAAGGTTTGTGACCTTAGAGTATAGAATGACTAGGTTTGTTCTTTTCAGATCCATCACACATATTTTAATGCATTGTATTTTCTATAAATCATCTCAAAGTACTATGTAATTTCATCTATATTTCTTTTTTAACCCATAAGGGCTTCAAAGTAAATCAGTTATTTCTTAAACATTTTAATGATTTCCAGGTACTACTCTATGAATTATTTCTATTTAATTTGTTTAGCTCCTGTTAAGTTTACTAAGATTTGTTTTAAAACCTAAACATACAGTATATTATGATGAGTATACATGCACATGTGCATGAAATATCTACTTTATTATTGGGTAATGTGTTTTATAAACGATGATTGGGTAACATTTGTTAATAGTTATTTAATAACTCCCAGTCTTCTTTTTATATTCAGATGGTTGAAATTTCCAATTTTTTTTGAAAATTTGTCATCATCTTATACCAGTAGCATTTTCTGCTCCAAGAATTTTGAAAATCTATTTAAAACATATATTGACTATTTCTGTATCTTTGGGGAGAATACATTGTTTTATCAATGTGATGGCTAGCTTTAGTTGACAAACCTCTAGAATTCCCTAGGAATTGTCTGGAGTGGGTTGACCTGTATGCATGGCTGTAAGCAATATTTGTCATATAGTTAATTGAGGTAGGAAGACCCACCCTGAATGGCTGAATGCTGGGAGCATCATTTCACAGCCTGGGCTCTGGACATGATGAAGAGGTGAGCTAAGTACAACATACAGACACACTAATTTACTCTTCTCCACTTTTGACTGTGGATGTCATATGACCAGGTCTCCCAAGGTCCTGCTATAGTGAGTTTCCTGAGGTGATGGGCAGTAATCTGAATTGTTAACTAAAATAAACCCTTTCTCCTCTAAGTCATCTTTGTCAGCATATTTTATCACAGCAAAGGGAAACAAAATTAACACAATCATCAATTAACTTCTCTGTCTATTCTTCATAACAGCTATTGATCTGGAATATGGTCTGTCTAATGTCAACGTAATCATACTACTTTCTTTAGTTATAGTTGTCATCGTATCTTATCTCTCTGTTTTATGTGTGCTTTATACTTAAAATGCAACATTCTTAGAGCATTCAGGGTTGATTTTTTTAGTTACAATCTGAATCTTTATTTTAATTCTGGAGATTCAAATTCTGTTCAGTAAAATGGTTAGTCTATTTTCTACGATACTATGTTATGCATTATTAGTAATTCAGCCCTCTTTTATTTCTCTTTCACATCTATTTTAAATTAAATATATATTTATTACTGTTCACTGTATCTTTTTAAACATTAATCAATGGAATTTTATTTTATTTATGTGTAATCCAAAGGTTATAAAATTTGAAAAATTGTCAGTCATCTACTCATCAAATCTATTTATTTTGTGTGTGTTTATATACATATGTGTGCTATGGTGAACACATGACAGTCTGAGGACAACCTGAAGGACTCAGTTCTCTCCTTTCACTTTGTGATATCCATGACTAAGATGTGCAGAGTTGGTGATAGTCACACTCAATTCTCATGCCAGCTGCTTAGAACCCCTACTACGTCTTTCAATAGATTTACTCTCTTTCTCCCTAGGAATTCAGTTAAAGTCATGGAACATTCACTTGTTTTTGATCTTCTGAGACAAGCTATAACTCTGTAGCTAAGGGTAGTGTAAGGCTTATAACAGTCCTGTCTTAGTGTCCTCAGAAAATGTTTATATAATATATACATAGTATATATAATTATTATACAATATAGACATAAATATATTTGTTAAGATATCCTAATCACACTTACAAGACAGTTTGTCCAGATCCTGAATGATCTCATTTAAGTATGTCTTGTTCATATATAAAATACAATATGTCACATATAATGACAGATTTATATATGACATAAGTATTCCTGTATATACATTTCTGTCATTGCATAAATATTAATGTTTCTAATCCAATCATTTGGTTCCACTCAATCTTCCATCATGGTTCCTTAAATATCAATGTGTATATCAAATATCTCATATATCAATTTATTTAAATTTAACTTGAAGCTAATAAATTCTATCTAATGACCTCAGGTGTCTGCATGCCAAATGACCATACACATATACACACACACACATCAGATGATATATATATTTCAAAATACACATGTGATGTATGAAATATATGATATATATCAATATCTATATATAGATTTTGAAAAAGACCCTTTCCTCAGAGGCACATGTAAATCTCCTCCCTGGGATCCTCACTGTTATTTTACAAAATGTAGGACCTTGACACTTGAGCAAAATCATTTAGAAGGATTGCCAAAAATGAAAACTCTTCATTTTATTTAAGTATTCTTACTAACAGATTAATATGACTAGGCTGGTAAGGTGACTCAGAGAGGAAAGTTGCTTTTTGGCAAACATGGTCAAGAAAGAGAATAAATTCTGGCAAGCTGTCCTCATACATGGGTGTCCTCTTCATGAATACATAAGTAAATGTAGTAAAAATTTAAAAACATATAATGATAATGTAGATAAGACTGTCCACTGCAAAGCCACATATGGCTCAAATGTGTAATTTTTGTGGACTTAGAATTGTTTATTTGGCCAATTTGCTTTCTTATGTACCATTTCTCTGTGTTTCTTGTAAGTTCTTGATTGTGATTTTTAGTTTACTTTTAAAATTTTTCCCTGTTTTCATACATTTTTTTCATTTTTAGTCATCCAATCACAATCATAGGATTTTAATTTCATTTCAGAACTTGCATTATATTTCCTATGTTGCTTTCTGCTATAAAATCTTTATAGGTAGGCACAGATTGGGAAATCAAGTCCTGAAAATCTCTTCTGCATAAATGTTTTCAGCCAGCAGTCTTTTATTTTCTCTAGAATTATGTTTAAACCTCATAAAAATCCCATTTCAGATGGGCATATAATTTGTCAACATAGATAAGTGGAATGAAGAGAGCTATCCAATGTTACACAGCTATAATTTATTAGACCAGAATTTGTACTTTGGGATTACCTGTGTCCAATGTACAGATTTTTAAACTTCCTAACATCATGATTTGCTTGTGGACCCTCACATGTACTATGTATGGCTTTATACATAATAGCTAAGTTGTTGTACAATGTCAGAGAATATAATATGATCTGGTTGCTAATAGACACATTCCTATGATCTTGACATCAGTAGGAATTGAAAATATAACTGCGTTGTTAAAATATCTACACATATCGGTGTGGAGAGATGGCTTAGAGGTTAAGAACACTGACTGTTCTTCCAGTGGTCCAGAGTACAATTACCAGCACCAACATGGTGGCTCACAACTGTCTGTAATGAGATCTGGCTCCCTCTTCTGGCCTACAGGGCTACATGCAAACAGAGTACTGTATACATAATAAATAAATAAATGTTTAAAAAATATATATATATCTCCACATAGAAAAATAATGTGTGAGTAGCAGCAGTGCTGGGTCTTGTGTATAAAAGATGTTCCCAGTGGCGAGGTTTTCTAGCAGTGGCTGTGCTCACCACAGTGTCAGGACATGTCCTGTGCATGTGCATTTGTGGAGAATTTTCTTCTCTCATTGGAGGTGGTAAATGGTTCTGCAGCGAATGAGTCTGTGATGGGGAAACCATTAGAAACCATTTCTTTGGAGAGGAAAAAATGAGAAGAGGAACAGTTCTGTAAACTCTTTATTGTTGGCTTAAGATTTGAAATCACAGAAGTGAGTTTGAGAAATTACTGCTAGCAATGAGGAAACCTCCCAGGATACGAAGGATCCTGCAAGCAAGAGATGAAGATAGATTTGGTTTTGTAACTTTCTCATCCTTGACTAAGGTTGATGCTGACATGGCCGTAAGGCCTCATTCCTTTGATGGGAGGATCGTTGAGCCAAAATGTGCCTTAGCAAGAGAGGAGTCAAGAGAAAGGAGGCCATGTGACAGTGAAGAAGCTATTTAATGTTGAAATTAAAGAAGATGCTGAGGAACACCATCTTAGAGATTATTTGGAAGAATACGGAAAAACTGATACTATTGAAATAATTATTGATAGGCAGTGGAAGAGGCTTTGGCTTTGCTAAGTTTGATGACCATGATCCTGTGGATTAAATGGTATTGTAAAAGTCTCACACCCTCAGTGGTCACAGTGCAGAAGTTAGAAAGGCCTTGTCTAGACAAGGAATGTGGGAGTCCAAAGTTCTAGGAGTGGAAGATGATGAAGTTGTGGATTCTTGTGGTGGTGGTAATTTGGGACCAGGACAAAGAAGCAACTTTAGCATGGGGATCTGATGAATATGGAAGTGGATGTGGATTTGGGGATGGCTATAATGGATATGGAGGAGGACCTAGAGGTGGGAATTTTAGAGGTAGACCTGGTTATGGTGGAAGAGGATATGGTGGTTGAGGACAAGGATATGGCACCCAGGGTAGGGGCTAGGGAGTTGGTTATGACAACTACAGAGGAGGAAATTATGGAAGTGGAAATGACAATGATTTTGGAAATTATAACCAGCAACCTTCTAACTGTGGTTGAATGAAGAGTGGAAACTTTAGTGGTAACAGGAACATGGGAGCATCATTCAGTAGAAGAAGCTGTGATCCCGGAGGAAGTACATGAAGTGGAGGTCCTGTGGAAGTAGACAGTACTGAGCTTCTTCCTACTTTCCATGGGCTTCACTGTATAAATGGGAGAGGAGGAGAATCCAGAGGAGACAGAAGAATTTCAGGCTACAGGATCTTATATTGCTACTATATTTTAGTAACAATGTTAAGGAAACTCTTACTCAGTAATGCACATATAAGGCAGTAATGTAGTAGAAGACACCACAGTAGATAGACAGCCATTCTGTGAATAGATTATTTAATAGCATTACCTTACTATGGAGGAAGGATTGTAAAAAATGCCTCCTTAGCTTTTAGTTGGTGTTTCTTTCTAGTGGTCTTTGTAAGAGTGTAGTATCGTTCCTTCTTTTATAATGTATAAACTAATTTTCATGTGTCATGTGAAACCTTTTTAAAGATTTTTCTCAAAAGTTTTGAAAAGCTATTTGCCAAGATCAGAGTGTGATAAGACATAAAGTTTTTTCATCAAGAAATGTACATGCATGTGTAAAGTAACAAAGTTGCCATATATTTATGCTATAACAAAATAATTCTAAAGGAAAAAAGAAAATAATGTGCACATTAGGAATTAGATGTATTTTAGTAGGCCCTGCAGTCATTGATTTTAACATTTCTTAACAGTTTTAACTAAAATATTTTAAGACTGTTGAGGGTAGTCTTGATGCTGATAAAAAAACAAAAATTAAAACAACAAAACAACAACAACAACAAAAAAAAAACCTCTGTTCTAGAAAGAAGCAGAAACAAAACTGAAGCTGACATAACGCAGCTCCAGGAGACCTCTGCTTTGATAGTCAAAATGATTAGTGGACAGTAATACAAACTGTGCTCTTATATGGTTCAATTGTAATGAATTCAAATTTAAGCACACATGAAAATTGAAGGGGTACTTGCCCTACCCATATCCAGCTATTTCATAGAAGTTGAGACGATATGATGCAGTAGACCTTTCGGATATATTCTCTTGCATTCTCATTATATATCCTTTCTTACATATACACCTGCATCACTCCTTCCCATCCTCCCAGGAAGCTTTCTATAGGTGAATGTCCACTTTTATAAGATCCCCAGGGTTTTTACTCCTTGAATGTATAGTGTTAATTCAATCTTGTCTTCATTTATTTAGCATCAGGTCACACTTTGTCAGGTATTGTCTATCCTGTTTGGTATTATTAGGCAGAACCATCTGTGAAATTTTCAGCAGTTAAAAAAAATTCCTAATGATTTGACTAAAAATATTGTACCTAATTTTTATGACCAGTTGCTTAAAATGCACTATAGGAGATTAGTGTGTTCATAGGTTTTGATTTACAAATAAGTGTACATAAGTGTCATCAACTATGATGGCAAATTTCACACAGCCACATAAAGGAGATCTATCTATCTTTCTAGAAATTTAAACTACTCTTCAGATGGTATTGATGAACAGAGAAACACATCCTTAAAAAACTGGACAAAAATTAATGTTGTACTTCATAGTGTTACTTCTAACCAAGTTTTCTTTCATTCTGTTTACTATAAAGTAGCAATTTTCAAATATTCATTTTTATTTTCCCTTATAAAATCCTATCCTTTCAGGACCTTTTCCACAGGTTTTTGTTCACTTGTGTAAGATCTTCTGTAAGATCCCCTAAAGTGGAAGTTAGAGTAATAGAATTCACATAGCAATGGTAATTAAAGTATCCTCTGCTTTGGTCTCAACATATGATATGTGATATCCTTCCAGACATAACAATTCATTTTATCCTGGCATATCAGAATCTGTACCTCATACTTGATTAGTCTCAAAGCATTTCTTCTGATAAACAAATATCTCATGGCTAAATAAATTCCTATCTAGCTCCTTTCTGTATCTTATATCCCAAAAAGAAGTACTTTCTCAAATTTTCCTGAATCTACAGATAATTCTTTTTTGAGATGTTAGTGTAGTCAACTCATAACTCACAATTCTCAATAAATTCATAGAAGTCAAAGTTACAACATGCTAGATAATTCTGTTGAAAACAAGATAAGTTATATATATATATATATATATATATATATATATATATATATATATTCTTCAAAGTCCAATGTATCCAAAAGTAACTATAAGAGGCAATGTATTTTACCACTGTGATATTGTCAAATGGTGTCTACATTCAAAAGGAGCAACTGGAAGGAAATATTTGTGACTAAAATCAGGAACTAATTATGTACAGAAGGAGGTATTTTGTAGTCAATCACTATGGGTACGGGACTTCAAAACATGCAGTGGGAGCTATCAAAACACCCAAACTTAATATAAAAAAGCCAAATTGTATTAACTACATTCTTGAATAAAGAGATTTTCTGATAAACAAAGAAGTCAGCATCAATAGCGATGCTACCAGAAAAATGGAGAATGAAAAATGTACATGAAGAAAATTGTTTTCAGTAGGCTACAGCAGATATAAACAAGAGAGGAAACAACTTGATCATGCAGTTTATCAAACAGTTAAGAAAGAATAGGGTGTCAGAAGAACAAACAACAAAGTCATACTACCAAACTATAGGGTAGGCACCTTGGACTTGAAATAACCATATTTAATAATCATGTCAAAATAGAAAAAATGTTATAATGAAGTGTTTATTGTATGAGCTCCACCCAGTTCTCTACAAGGGTCTCAGTATTCCCTGTATCCATTAAATAATGTAAACAACAAGAGTTGTGGTTAGCTCTGATGTCTATCTTTTATTTAAATGAATCATATTTACCTAAAGTGAGTGAAAAATGTATATCCTTTTTCCTTATACACAAAATAATTCCAGCTAATTTCTTTCCTAAGTTCCTAGGGCTATTATATCTTCTAGAAGTTAGGTGTATTTTATTGTTATATGATTTTTTGGGTAAAAGAGATCAAACATCTACACTCCAGATAAGGCACAAATGGCACACCACACACACACACACACACACATACACACACACACATACACATACACAATGATTCTATTCAAGTCTAACTTGGTGAACAAGTAAGTTTATTGTGATTTACATATAGGAACATGGGTGGTGTGTTATCTTTAGAAACCTAAAAGTAAATGCCTCCCTAAAAACCCAAAAGCCCACCACAGCATGAGTGAGGATTCACCGAAGCTGTATCCATGCAGCTCCCTGCCCAAAATGCAGACAACTCAATCACATATTTCATAACCACCAAGAGAGGCCTTGTAAATCTTGTAACTTGCTGGCATCCCTAAGGCTAGAGTTCTGTGGCCTCAGCCTTGCCAGTCTCCCTCCTCACACCTCAAGGGAATGTTTCAATTCATAGGAGATAACTAGACAATATTTATATGAACTAAATAAATGTTTTCCAAGAAGACAACTGTCTACAAAGGTTCAGACAACTAGTTCAGTAATGCATTGATTTCATGACTCTCTATATAACATAGTCTAACTCATAGCCTGTAATGTGACATTATTCCATCAGAAATCTGAACAAATGTCGACTCACCTTAAATAGGAAAACAACAAAACACCAAAGTAAGAATACACCGAAGTCCAACTTGTTGAACCACTCTGTATTATTGGCACTGCTTAGAGAATAAGGGTGAGGGGTTAATTATAAGAGCAAAAACTGACATGTACATCACCAAAGCCCATCCCAGCATGGGACATAGTTCATAAATGGTGAATCCTTGAGATACACTGCACAGCTTTCATGCAGAGTAATGGGTTAGCAAGTGTCTTTTTTTTCAGGCAGCTCAGCTGGTGTGAGCAATTTGGGGAAAGTGCAGTTTGTCTATTAGGTGCCCTTTCTGCTAATATATGTTTGAGGTGTCAATTTCAGTTTTCCGAGCTTAACTAAAACTGTGTGTCCTAGTGAGCTTCCCTCTGAAATGGAAGGTTTTAGCTATGTGGTGCTCTGCCAGAGTCCATCTCTGACCTGTCAAAGGGTTCTTGGAGAGAGGAGAGAGGAATGAGGATGATAGATAGAAAGAGACAATAAGAACAATAGGAAAGAGAGAGACAAAGGATAGCTTCGGGAGGGCCCTGGGCCAATACCCAGTCACTTTGAGATCTATTCCAAAAGGTTTTTTATACAGTGCCAAGGTGTGAGACAAAAGATCTCCCACATCAAGATCAAAGCTCAATATACAGTCAAGTGTAGACCCTTCAAAACACCTGGTATCCAGGCCCATGCTCAAATCATGCCCTTATGCAGCCCTGCTGGGTAAAGAAAGCTCAAATTCTCTGACCTTGATTAAAATCTCACTAAGAAGCCTCAGTGGGCCACCACATATCTAAGAGAAAATTGATAGATGACATAGCCCAAACCCTTCTTTAGTCTTGAGCCCTTCACAAGACACTGAATTCTTACTAAAATTCCCAGAGAAATCCCATGTTTCATCTTCAAAATTTTACTACATTTAGAATAAATTTTAGTCCAGATTTATTGTGTGATGTCTACAATTGCAGTGTGAGGACCTGAATGACAATCTTTTATTTGCAATCTTCATCATCATTCAAAGTATCTGAAATGCTTGTAAATATCTTACATAGATAATCTACATTGTTTCAGGTGTCAGTGGGACTACATTGAACAATTAAACAAGAGGTGTGTCATGGCCTGTATTGGGTTTTTTCTTTCTTTTTTTTAGCCTATAGTTATTGTGGGGAGCATTGTCAGAAAAAAATGGCATATATATATATATATATATATATATATATATATATATATATATCACTTCTTGGCATATGCTAAAAAGACATCCTCCTCTACATAATACTTGTTTGACAATGTTCATAACCACTCTATTATCACACATAGTAGTCAAGAAATTAAAACTACCTAAATGTTCTTCAGCTGAGATAAAATTGTGGATACATACACAGAATGGAATACTATTCAGCTATAAGGAAAGATGAAGTTTGTTGGTAAATGATAGAACTTAAGATGATTATTTTGAGTGAGGTATTCCAGAAACAGAAAGACAAAGACTATATCTTCTCTCTCATCTGAAGTTATTAGCTCGAAATCCTCAGATTCAAGAATACAACATGGAGGGCTGGAGAGATGGCTCAGTGGATAAGAGCACCAACTGCTCTTCTGGAGAACCCAGGTTCAATTCCCAGCACCCACATGGCAGCTAACAACTGTCTGTAACTTCAAGATCTGACACCCTCACACAGACATGCATGCAGGCAAAACAAATTAAAGAGAGAGGGAGAGAGAGAGAGAGAGAGAGAGAGAGAGAGAGAATACAACATGGAGAAACTGGAAAACCTGGAAAGTATTAAGGCTTTGTTCTTTTAGTTTTGGTTTTTATTGTTAAAGGGGAGAAAGAACATGAAATTGGGTAGGTAACAAGGGGCAAAGGTCAAGAAGAGTAGCTTTGATCTGGAAGTACTACCCCTAGTAAGGCTTCTGGTAACTGCCATGCCTATCTATGACCTGCCCCTGGGTCAAGGCTGAGACAGGAGCCCTTAAGACCCAAGATCCAGACATGCTTTGCTTTTGGTTACTGGTGATCCTGGATGCTGGATGGCAGACCGAGTCAGAGTTCTTCGGAGAACCCTGCTGGACTGTACCTAACCTCTCCCAGATCCTATAACCAACCCATTTACTGGTTGTAAGTTACTCCTAAATAAGCCTTCTTTAACTACTTGGAGTTGCCTTGTTAAAGCCCCACATTAATTTGGGGCATGGGAAAGAATACAATAAAAAATATATTGAATGAAATTTTCAGAGTAGTCTTTTTTTTTTTTTTTAAAGATTTATTTATTTATTGTGTATACTGTGTTCTGCCTGCATATGTGCCTGCAGGCCAGAAGAGGGCACCAGATCTCATTACAGATGGTTGTGGAGCCGCCATGTGGGTGCTGGGAATTGAACCCGGGTCCTCTGGAAGAACATCCAGTGCTCTTAACCACTGAGCCACTTCTCCAGTGAGTCGTCTTTTTTTTTTTTTGTTTTTCAAGTCACAATAGAAACAAAGCAGGCAAGGAAGGAAAACTGCCTTTTCTTTGCATCTCCTTATATATAAGACACCTCTGGACACGCATCCAACTCTGGAGGAGAGTACTTCCCACCCAGTTAATCCTTCCTGAAAATGTCTTCACAGATCTGTCCAAGGCCTTTACCTTAACCAATTTCAGGATCAACTGACTCAACAATCAATAGCAGCCACCTCAGAGACCAAACGACCAAACATTTCACAATGGGAGGACAAAGTCATGAAAATGAAGGGCTGCTGTCCCTGTTCAATTTCTCCCTTAAAGAGTTTATGTGTCCATGTGTTAGAAGAACAATGTGGAAACATAGGTACAGGTCCATCTCTGCAACTCACTCTCATGGACTGATTTCATTTTTAACCAGATATGAAAAGCTTTTGCCTGAGATATGTGTTTACAGTAAGCAAATAAGAGGGGGCAATAATTCTATGATGGTGGTAGTAACAAGCAAAATGTCACTGTTAGGGTCCGAGAACCTGGGAAAGATCCACCACAAAAGACAGCATTTGCCAGGCAGTGGTAGTGCATACCTTTAATTTCAGCATTCAAGAGGCAGAGCCAGGTGGATCTCTGTGAGTTCAAGGCCAGCCTGGGCTACAGAGTGAGTTCCAGGAAAGGTGCAAAGCTACACAGAGAAACATTTTATCAAAAACCCAAAAACAAACAAACAAACAAACAAATAAATAAATACATTTTAAAAAGAACATTTATGCAGGTCAAAATGAATATAGAAAAACTGATACATCATTGAAGCAGCAGGTGTATGGCTTGTTCTAAAGAGATATTCCCATCCAATTCAATCACAACATAATATAGGGAGAAGCCATAGGGGACTTTCCATGATTATACACTTCCAGCATATCAGAGAGTTGTGTGATTTGGTGGCCTAGCCTTGGCTCTGGATTGACCAATCAAAAGAGAATCAAATATTTGTGATTTGGCCTCTTTCTAGACACCTGTGTATAACATGAATTTTAAAGGGTCTTATTAATAAAAAACCCAGGGAGGCCAGATATTGGGGTGAATGCTGAACTATTAGAGAAATAGAACAAGCCACTGCTAACCTCACCTCACCAACACCTCAGATGATCTTGTTTCCTCAAAATGGAAGTCTCTGTGTCCTCATCCAAATGGATCTCAGCCAAACCGCTGCCAATGCCTAAAAGCTTAACAAGCTTAGTTCCTGGTCCTCATGCCTTATATACCTTTCTGCTTCCTGCCATCACTTACTGAGATTAAAGGTGTGTGCCACTATGCCTAGCCCTTTCCAGTGTGGCCTTGAACTCACAGAGATCCAGATGGATCTCTGCCTCCCAAGTAATAGGATTAAAGGCATATGTGCCACCACACATGGTCTCTATGTCTGTCTACTAGCTGTTCTGTTCTCTGACCCCAGATAAGTTAATTAGGGTGTACAATATATCAACCACACCTGTGCAAGGGGGTTGGGAAATTAGCTTCAGCCTCAGTAAATTGTGGCTAACAGCTCAGGATAGTACAATTTGGGGCAAAATGCAGTTCCTGTTGCTAATGAGAATCTGACACCACAACTCAGTAAAATATATGCAAGGATGGGCCAGGGAAAATAGCTCAGTTTGTAAGAGTATTTTCTTCTAAACATTATGACCTGATGACCTGAGATGGATCCCTGGAAACCACACAGTAGGAGAGAACAAACTTCTGCAAATTGTTGTCCAACCTCCACACCTACGACTGGAATACTCTCCCAAACACACAATTGTGGTGGGGGAGAAGTGTGCAGGCATATGTGTGCACATATGTACACTGACACACAATTCAATAAAAAAAAGTTAAGTAAAGAGAACTAAAGCAAAGAACATCTGGAACACACCTTCTTAATGTGGAGCCTCAAAGAAAGAGATAAGCTACACATTACTCATACAAAGCAGCCTATCTCCAATTGGATTTGACTTTGAACCAATGCCAACTCTCTGTGCTGTCAAGAAAAAACAAACAAACAAACAAACAAACAAACAAACAAGTGACTAAAGTAAGCATCTGGCAGTGGGTAGACATAAACAGGTGGATGTGATGCCAAATAAGATGGACCAGATTGATGCTTAATAAGAGTTCAATAAGCAATGATCATAGGTACTGCCTGAGACCAGGGTCAGTTCTGATTGCTGCACAGACTGTGAGAATACCTGAGCCTTGTCTTCTAGAAGCCACACATTGTAGTTCCTTCACTGATTAGTACAGAATCATCATGAACAATAACAGTATTTTGTTTAAGATTGGGGGAAATAGGAGAATGTGGTTTTACAGGTTAGTTACAATCTAATATTTCAGGTTAGTTACAATCTAATATTTTGAAGTTCCAATTTGCAATTAAAAATAGAGATATACAAGATATAGAGAAGAAAAACAAAAGTATATAATAGAAACATTTTTTTTAAAACAGAATGACCTTGAAATTCTGTGTAGATGAGAATGACCTTGAACTGCTATCCTCTTTCATCCATCTTCTGAGTGAGCCCTGAGCCACTGTGTCTGCTGTCTGTAATGCAGAAGATCAAAGCTAACCCTGTGTGCATCCTAAGCAAATACTCAACCAACTTAACTATATCACCTCCTCCTTGAATCTTCTTTTCATTGTTATCAAGTACATGACTATTCCCAAACAGAACATTGCAGAAGCTACTGTAACTACATTCAAAGAAATCTTGGAAGCCTTATTTGAAGAATCAACTGATATTGACAGAAAACTTTCATAAAAGAGACAATAAAATAATTAATTCAGAGGCTCACAACTGGTCAAAGTGCTGCTGAATGCACAGCTATATATAGACATTTAACTGTATTTATTCTTGAATAAATGTGGAAAATAGAAGAGGCTTCTAACATATTTATGATAGCAGACAATAAATATTAAAACTTGAGTAGCATGTGTTCACATAGAGAGCATAACTGTGTGGGCAGTCTTTGCATAGAGAGAAGCCCATCAGAGGTCTCATGCTTTTATGGAGATAGAAGATAATAACAAGCAATGTATAACCCCAGGAATATGAAATTTCATAGAATCATCAGCCAGCAGATCAAAATTTAAACAAAGTTTTGAGGCAAAAGTATTAGCTCTTTAATGTGCTGGGCTTTAGGTAATAATATATCTGATCCATGGTACATAAACCATGCTGTAGTTGCAGGTATTTTTAGTTTAATTTCTGTTGTTGTGAGAAAACACCCTGACAAAAGGCAACTTATGGAAGAAAGAATTTATCTTTGCTCACAATCCCTAGTTATGATATTTCCAAAGGAAGGTCAAGGTTGAAGGAACTTAAAACAGCATGTCACATCACATCCAGTCCAGAGCAAATAGAAAGAATGCATGCACACTTAGTACTCAGCTAGCTTTCTGTACTCATATACAGTCCATGATCCCAAATCAGAAAATGGTTTCACACACTTTCAAATGGAATCCTCCCACATCACTCACAATGATCATGACAAATCCCCACAGAAATGACCAGAGGCCTACAGATCTAGGCAATCCCTCACTTAGGTTTAGACTTGACCATTAGGGTTGGAGAGATGGCTCAAGAGCTCATAACACCCATCCTGAAGACCTTTGTGAGAGGAGATTCCACATAGTGAAAGAGGAGAACCAACTCTACAAAATTTTTATCCCACCTTACCTCCACATGTCCGTGTGATAATCATGTGCACACACAAATAAATAAATAAATAAATAAATAAATGATAAATAAATATAAAATCACATCTTAAAAATTTTAGTATCATACTAGTTCGTAGCCAACCATCTCCCTTCCTATTCTAAGATCTGTATACTCTTCTCCTAACACAAAACTATACACAATAATATCTGCAAACTATAGGCATGTTTCCTGGTCCCTTGAACTACAATATTAATGTGTACAAGAGGTTCAGCTTATATAGGCAGGAAGTCACTGAATAGGAAATAATAAGGTAAAGAACAAAAGATTCTTCTAAACAGTAGAGAGAAAATAGTACAAAACTAAGGGTTCACCATACATGTAAGATATTGAATACTATTTTGACAGTGCTATATAATGTTTTTATGATGCTGTAATAATATATGCCGAGTACATGCCTACATAGTTTATGTGCCAACATTGTCTTAGTGTTGTGAAATATTACTTTAACTAGGCAAAGATGTGTTATATTTGTTTATGCTGCATTTGTTTAATTACATAAAGATGTGTTGCTGTTTTACTTTGCCTGATTGATCTAATAAAAAGCTGAGTGACTAATAGCTAGTTCAGAAGTTTAGTCCATTGTCATCATGGCAGGAAGCCTGGCAGGATGCAGGCAGCCAGGGTGAGAGAGAAGGAACTGAAAATTCTATATGTGGATTGACACATCTTGCTTGAGGTTCTGAGACCTCAAAGCCTGCCCCCAATGGCACAGTTCCTCCAACAAGGCCAGTCCTACACAAACAAGGCCACACTTCCTAATAGTGCCACTCCCTGTGAGCCTATGGGGACCGTTTTCATTCAAACCACCACAAATATCCATCACACCTACCCAACCTGTTGACACTGCAACACAATATTGTTATTTACAGAGTTCATACTTGAGAATGAAGAAATCAAGTTGCAAAAATAATCCTGTAATATTTTATGCATGTTTGTGATTTTTGTGGTAGCTCACTTGTGGGCTGTGTGCTAGGGTTTAGATATGGCTGGAAGGAACAAGAATCATCAAAATATTAGCTAAGCAGAAACTAAATGAACATAGATTGTTGTGAACATAGCTAATGAACAGATTAATTTTTTGTATTTCAGGAAAGAAAAAATGAGAGATATAGAAGTGTAACAATCCGAGGTAATATTGGAAGAATTTTATGATAGAGAACACAGAGAAGACAGGGGCAAAGAATTATCATGCGGTATTAATAATTCGTAAGTGACTGACTGCCCTATATCACAGGTAACAAGGAGTGGTAAGTAACTGCTTCCCAAACTGGAAGAAAACAGGAATTTTCAGGCTGAAAGAACTATTAATGTTGGCAACTTTTTCCAAAACATGTGTGTAAATAAGATATAAGAAAAACAACATAATCAAATGATATCTTATCAAGAAAAACAGAAATTAATGTGTTATAATGTAACACCAATAACACAGAATGCTAAAGTTTGTAGGAATCAAATTTCACAGTTCACTCCAAAAATTTATGTTAAATAGTGGAATACTGTAGTAAATGAAGATAACTATAAACTTGTAACTTTAGAAACTTTTCCTATAGAGATTTAAACAAATGTCTACCCATAGGGCACCAATACCTGGACAAAGTAAGGATTTCACCTACATCTTACCTTGTAAACCAATGAGTTTTGGGATGTACTTACAAAGTGAGAACCAGAAGTTTCTCCAGATGTGTGGGAACCTCAAGACAGCCAGACTACTGAAAAGTCTCACCCCATTATTGGTAACAGTTCCCCCATAGCTGAACGTATGGATATGCCTTTCTCTTGACTGCCCACACTGTGTGTACTTCAGCATCTCTTGAGACATGCATCTAGGGCAGAATTACACACACCTGGTACAGAGGCACAAGGATTGGGTGAAATATAGATTGAGCATCTAATTGCCTCCCACACTCTCTTTCTGTAGGAACTACAACAGGCCCAAACTTCGTACTTTTGTGAGAAGTCACAGCTCCAGTGAAGAGGAACACAACTGACTTTAACCTCTGGCCTCCATGCCACACACACTAACTCTTTGATGAGAAATCATAACCATAAAATATGTAAATTGGACAATGTTGAAATGCACTCTTCAGGCCCATTCTAATCCATCTTTCAACCTCTTCCCCCTTTTTATGCACTCAGTTAAAAAAGTGCCTCTATTCCAAGAGTTATTGTATTATATACACATACAACATGAATAATGTTAATTCTTCAGGGAGATTTTTTCCCCTGAGGCCTTTAATTTGATTTTGAAATGAATGAGGTGGATGGCAGTCTTTCAATATCAAAATCCCCCTAGGAGGGTACTTTGATTTGCCTAGTAAATTGTGAATGTCTTGTTGATTTTCTCTTTATGACTCCACTGAAGGATGTATTGACTTCTTTGTGACAACTGAGAAAGGAGAAAACATAAACTCCCAAGCATCCATCATCAAACTTTTCCTTCATACTCAGCAGCAAGGGAGATGGTCACCTTCATCCAGTGCTTATAGCCAGAGTTGTTTCCACTATACCCAGTGTTTCAGACTCCACACACCAATATAGATGAATAGTAAGTAAAACAGGAATTATTCATACCAAACTATTTAAAATACCTTTGTGTCAGATTTATATGTGTTCATTCTTATATTTCATAATCAATACTACATTTAAAAGTTTGCATTTTTAAATTTATTAACATGTTAGTTATACACAATGTTGTTTTTCTCGAAGTTTTACATATATTTATTTTATTATGAAGGGTATACACATGTTCTGGTACTCATGTAGAGGCGAGGGGACAACTTTTGGGAGTTGGTGTTCTCCTTCCACCATGTGGGTCAGGAAGGTTGAGCTCAGGTTGTCAGGGTTAGAGGCAAGAACTTTGCTCATTAAGACATCTCGCCAGCGCTAATAATGAGTTTTATTATGCTATTTTCATACATGTACACAATATTTTTTAATATAGTAACTCCTAGTACCATCTGTTGATCTGCCACTCTCACTGAACCCCATTTTTACCCAGATGTTCCCTCTCCCCTTTCCTGTCTTTCATGTTTTGGTAAAATAGTGAGTTTAATTAGAATTGCCTACAGGAGCATGGGTGAGGTATTACTTAAAGTAGAATGGGTGATTTAGGAGCAACTGCATTACTGAAGAAAAAGTCTCCTTCCTCAGAGACCTTTAACTATCTGTAGATGCTCAAAGAGGATTGCAGAATCAGCAGGAATGTGCTTGAATTGCAAGTGTGATGACCTCTGTTTGATCCCAAGAGCCCACATAAAAGCCTGATATAGTGACACATACTTTTAACAATAGAGATGGTGAGATGGGAGGTGGAGACAGGTTGATTCCTAGAAGCTTGCAGGCCAGTTAGTCTAGTATACTAAGCAAAGCTCCAGACTGATGAAAGACCCTGTCTCAAACTGAAAGCAGAAGGTACCTGAGGAATCTCACCCCAGGTTGTCCTCTGTCCTCCACATGCATGTGCACACACATGTGCATTCATACCCACAGGTATATATCCTTCATGAACATGAACACATATGTACATAAACATCCTATAGATGGTTATTACTGAAATACCCATTTATTGTCTCATTTCTCAGGATTAAATCTTGAAGGTTAGTGCTATAATATGGAACTACATGTAAATATTTCCACAGACAAAAATATAAAATGCAATATAAATACAAAATCATTTTCTAAACAGTGGCAAGTCCATACTTCTGTTCTAAAAGGCAATAATCTTAAAAGTCATTATTATGATCAATGTTACAATACAGGTAGATATATTTGTAGACATAGATAAAATTTATGAGGTCTAATCTATCTCTTGTTGTTTACAGTGTTTCTCATAATAATATTTTACTAGTGATAGAGAGATAGATTCCCTATGGACGTTGCTCCATCCCAGTACTATGAGCATCAGGAAACCATTTGATCAGTAAGAAATACTCACTAAAAGAAGTTAACTTACCCTTCAGTCCTCTGAAGTAGTGTTTTGCTCATCCAAACAATAACTGGTAGAAAAATCTTGATCCAGAGTTAGGATAAATTAAACCAGTTACAGTTCAAGGTATGCATAGTGCCTATTCTACAGAATTCAGATATACAAGTATAAATTCAAAGAGGTAGTGGGTTCTAATTCCTCACATCCATACAAGAGAGTAAAAGACAAAGATGGGGCCACTCACTGAGATATATAGAGATCAGCAACCAAACTGCAAGTGTTAGCCATACTGTATTGAAGGAAAAAAGAAAATCATCATCTTCAACAGTAGACTGGGAATTAAAGAATAGTCCAGAACAATATCTATTTCCATCCTTTACAAACCAAAAGCAAAATTCTTCTCTGTTCACATCGAATCCCCTGCTTGCTTTCTCTACTCCCCTGTCCAATGCAGAAATTCTGGCCCTTTGTTTATTGACTCAGGTAATCTCTGATGTTCATGCCTGTAACTCCAACTTCATCAGGTGAACAAAGCAAAGACTCTTTTCTAGATTAAAGTTACACTCCCACCTCCAGAACTCAGTCTGCTTTCACACTACATGTACTTGCTGAGGGGGAATAATTTAAAGCATTATATGCTCTCTAATGCTTGAATAAACACAAACAAGGTATATGATATAATCAGGAGAGTTACAAATATCTGCTGTAATATTCACTTTCTTATAATATTTCCTTTAAGGCCAAGAGGATTAAAGAATGCATTATTAACTTGTATGCTATTGAGTAGAATTATCGCTGATCTGTTTGGTTCTCTGTGTACTACCTGCATTTCACAGGAATGTATTTTATTAAATCATAATTGCATTATTTTGTCAGTTTACTTTTTCCCGAAGGTACATATAAATTGCTAGCAATAAGGTTTCCAATAAACCTTTATTAGTTTATCGACTCATTTGATCCTTCATTAATGCTGCATACATTAGTAAATACTTCACTGCTAGGCTACATAGAGGAAGCTGGATTGCCAGAGATAAAAAGGTACTATCTCTATCTCTGTAGAATCCAAATTATAAGAAATTACATGTGAAGTCAATTATATGACAGAATTTGTTAACATGGTGGAAGCTATGAGGCACAGTGATAAAATCAATTAAAGAAGCCTTAGACGATACCAGGGAGGAATGGGGCATGTGGATGGGGGTCAAGGGAAAGGTCAGCACCTAGCTCATGAAGACGTTAAACGGAGGTTTATCTTAACAGATCAGGACAAGAAGAGTGGTTCTGGTACAAGAAAGAGTGACTGCCAAGCCTAAGAGGCATGAGTCCACGTTCAAGACAGGTTTATTCTATCTTAAATCATGTATGTTTTCAAGGGCCAGAATGGGAGGAAACTGGGTCCCCTGTAGATGGCTTTCCAGGCAGTTGTGAACTGCCCTTTAAAAGAGTAGCAAATGAGGTTAACCCCTGAGCCATTTCTCAAGAACACAATTTTTAAGCTATGTCAAAATTCAGTATTACCAGATGCTTCTAGGTATAAGAAGGACTAGTCAAATTGGATGGAGGCAGCCTGTTGGGTAAGAGTATAAACACACCCTTTCTCATTTCTCCTTTGGCCAAAGATTGGTGAGTCAATGGTAGTTAGTTTTAATTGCCAAAGATACAACGTAGAATTACGTAAGAAGGGAGTCACAATTAAGGATTATCTAGATTAGATGGTCCTTTGGCTACATCTGTAGGGAATTTTCTTTTTTGCCTTAGTTAACATAGAAGATGCAGTGTGGAAGTAGGCAATACCATTCTCAGGCTTTGGGATCTGGACTGTGTCAGAGTAAAGAAGAAGAGTTCTAAGCCTGCATGTGTTCACTGCTTTCTCTCTTGACTATCCACGTGACCAGTTACTTCAGGCTACCACTCCTGTTACTTCTTTACTAGACAGTGAGGTAAAACAAACTTTTTCACCCCTAAGTTCCTTTTGGTCAGAGTATTTTATCAAACCAACAGAAATGAATCTAAGACAATGAGCTAGAGGCCACAGAGCATTGCTCAGGAAAACATTTTTAAATGCCTACAATTGTTCCAGCCACAACCTTGAGCTGCTAGACACCATGTAGCACTGTCTTCTCTGGTATAGAGGCTTGGATTGGGTTGTTACAATTTAAAAACAGAACCAACTTAACATCTAAATACAACAGAAGTATGCAGATATTGTGCCATCTCTTAATAATAAAAAGAAATCAAATGTTTGTGTTTGTAGTTTTGAGAATGGAATCCAGAGCCTTGTACATGCAAGGCAAACTCTCTACCAAACTTTTCTCCAGGCTCAGTAAATTAACTGTTAATACATATGAAAACATGAGCTCACATCAAAAACAGAGTACCCTGATAGTAAAGTTAGACTTCAGACTGTAACCTGAATTCTCCTGTTCCCATGAAGCAGGGATCAAGGGCAAGAGAAACAATTTTTTGTAAAAAAAAAAAAAAAAAAAAAAAAAAACAAACAAACAAACAAAAAAAAAAAACAAAAAAACAAGTAAATCTCCCCTTCCCCCCCAATAAAAGTCACTTTAAAAGTTTCAAATGTAGCCGGGCAGTGGTGGCACACGCCTTTAATCCCAGCACTCATGAGGCACAGCCAGGAGGATCTCTGTGAGTTCGGGACCAGCCTGGTCTACAGAGTGAGATCCAGGACAGGCACTAAGACTACACAGAGAAAACCTGTCTCAAAAAAAAAACAAAACAAAACAAAAAGTTTCAAATCCAAGATAATGTTTCCTCCTAAACATCTTCGCTTTACCCTCTGTCCCTTGCTTATCTGGTCTAACAAATTTCAAATCAACTGAAGACTGATCCATCAAATCAAGCATCAATCTCAACTCTTTTTGTGGAATCCACATCCTGGTCCAGCCTCACAGACTTCACTTTCTTAGCCTCAGATGGTCCTGTAGAACCTGGACATCAACTATCAGAGCCTGTTCTTTCTGACGTTTTCCAACTTTTCAGGTTCCTTGGGTCCCTAGCAATGATGCCCCAATGTCAGCAGGAAGCAGCCAGAAAGAACAGAATAAAGCCCATTTACTCAACACAAAGCAACACAACAACAAAACGAAAATGTGGGAATGAAGGGTCTCTAGCATGCCTGAGCATGACAAACATGGCTTTCACAGGCCCTGCCTTTCCCCATTCCCCATGTTAGCCTGATTCGGTTTGTTTTCACTGGATATAATAATTATGGTAGCCAAAGGGGCTTTTGATTGCTGGATTTCAATATTTTGATAGAGGAAGCAGCAAAATAAGGGAACAGATTTTGGTGACTAGTTGTGGGAATGTAATCTAACATTTTAGCAAAGCCAAGAGAATAGAGGAAGGGGAAGGCCTGACAAAGCCCTGTTTGCCATGCTGGGGCTGGGTTTGTCACCCTGGGGCCTGCCAGAGCCCTGGAAGCAGTGCTTTGTGGAGGTCTTTTGCTGTTGATCACTTTCTGTCCTGCTCTGACAGAAATTCTCACAGAGCTGGGACCATCTGCTAGTTGAAGCTTCTTGTGAGCTCCTGCATCACATCATCCAATCTCCAGGAGCTATCTGAAACCTTATTATCGTGTTGATGATAGAATAGTATTTATGGCACCAAGGAGACACCTGGGTCACATGAGGCAGCAAGTTCAAGAAATGATTCCCAATTTCCTCTTAACATATTATCATCAAACATGGAAGAGGACTTGAGTATTGTCTGTATTTGAGACACAGCTGTGCATCTTCATCAGTTAAAATTATCCATAGGGATCATCTTCAGAGACCATTTTTACTTCTGTTTCACAACGCCTACTTTTCATTGAAATGTAAAATTGTGTACACACATACACACACACACACACACACACATACACATACACACTTGTCCATTGATTACTACAATAATGGAAGAAATGATAATGTCCAGAATTATGAAGTCTTTAACAATTCAAGAGCCCCTTGCAATGGTTTTGCCATGCAGTCTTGGAAATTTAATTTTTAAGAAAGTAATATACAGAACAGGGAAAGGTGGCTTAGAGGCTAACACATTTCCTATTGAAATATAAAGACCTGAGTTTGAATGCCAAGAACCTGTACACATCTAGTGGACATGGTAGACTATGTGCAATCACAGGGAGATAGCAATGGAGATTCCCTAAGCACGCAGGGTCTGGTTGCAAGTAAGAGACCCTGCCTCATTATGTAAGGTAGAGAGTGGTCAAGGAAGGTAGCAGATACCACCAATATTTGGTCTCCACATCCATGAGCACGCATGTGCACTAGTACCCGAACACACATGTGGGCCTGCACACACGTACACATCACACAGATGTACACATGGAAAACATGATTTATGCTTTTATGAAATATTAGAAAACATTAGAAAAGATTCCAGTGCACATTTTCATAATTACACAAAAAAGGACTTGAAAGTTATAAAAACTTGTAATTTTAACTAGAAATTTTAGAAGTTCAATGTTATATCAATTGTGTCACAGAGCTACCCACAAATAGAAGTTTTAAATTAAAAACCTTAACTTTAATTAAAACTAGGAAGTGTCTTTTAAAATGGTGCTGAGAAGTCCCTGCAGGGTGATATCCTTAGGTGCTGTCACACTGAGGAAGTGAAAGGGGAAATAAAATAATACTGCCTCAAAATCTGTTTCAGTTTATTTACAGAGAAACCGCTTTGCCACCTCTTCTCAAGAATGCAAAGGATGAATGCTCATTAGCTGAGAAAATATATAGAAAGCCCAGAAATAGCTTTGTATCAATTCAGGATGAGAGCAGGTGACAGGGAATTGGAATGAATGGAGATATAAAACACACCATTGGCTTTGTAGCCCTAGCAGTCTGGTCCAGGCCAGGTTTCCAGGCCATTGGTTAGGCAAATTATTATTCTACCCCTTCTTCTTTTTATACCTCTCTGAAGACTCAGGTCAAGAGCATGTAATTATTGAACTTCAAGATAGTGCTAAAAATGGTACAAAAATAAGAGTTCAGTGTGATTACAGAACAAGTAAGATTAAGACTTACTAGTTTGAAAAAGCACAAAATAGCTCATTAAAATATTTATTTTTATTATTTTTAATTATGTGTGTATATTTGTATCTGTGTAGGGTATATGCATAAGAATACAGGTACCTAAAGATTCCAGGATCAGGACTTTGGATTCCTTGGAACTGGAGTTTAAATGCTTGGAACTGAAACTTGTTGTTCTACAAGAGAGGTACCTGTTCATAGTCAATGAGTCATCTCTCCAGTCCCTTAGCCAGTTAATTTTAACGTTGCAGCTTGGGTAATTTCTTCACTTTCTTCTTTCAATCCCTCTCAGATGTTATTTCTAAACCATGAAAGCATGCTGGGGGTCAAACACTAAATTTCATAATATAAATGTTCTCATCTTTGCCTTGCTTTAGCTTTAGTTTGATAGTCTGGATTCATTTCCTGCCTCTCCTTGTTCATACCCATTAATGCAGGCTTGGGGACTTAGGTCCAAGCCCCAGAATACATGTAAAAGTGTTGTGTGTAGTGGGGTATCCTTGTAACCCTAGCACAAAGGAGGTAGAGACAGGAACATCCCAGGGGCTCACTTGGCCAATACGTGATCTACACATTCAGTCAGAGACTCCGTTTCAATTAGAGAGGTAGAGAACCTTAAGGTAGACGCCAGACACCAGCCTTCGACCTATACCGTGACTTGATCACCAATATTTAAGGGTAGATCACAGCCGCTAAGAACTGGAAGGCAGTCACCGCCAGCCACAGCACCTTCTGCTCTCATGTAGTTCTGATTTGGATCAGTATGGGTCTGTTCAATGAAGCAGCCCTGACCTCATTCATCTCTTACTATTTTGTCTGGGTCAGAGTTCAGGACGCTTGCAGAGCTTCCCAGAGGAGAATGTATGTTTCCCTGGGGTGTCTCAAAAGCAGGAACTCAGGACTAACTCCTCAGCAACAATGACAAACAATCACTGTTGACAGGAAGGTCCAGCTGAAGGGACTGACCCTGCAGCTGGTCACTGACTCCCCACAGTCACAGGAGTCCTTCAGGACTAATCATCAGGAAGGAGTGCTGTAGACAGGACAGTATGAGAAGCAGCCATGGAGGGCTGCCAGGGGTCATTGTACAATACAAAGCTCCATGTGTGCTTTCTCTCTGACTGTTACAGCAGGCAAGGAACGCAGAGCCAGGCACTCTAATATGTAACACAATCCAGTGTTTGTGGTTAGTATTTGTTATTATAAATATTATGATTTGTTATGAAATTCTAGTGACTTAAAACCATTGACAATGAATTCATTACCAGAAATTACTTTTATAGGCCCATACTTAGTAACAACTAAGTTTCTGTGAATTAGTATAGATTTGTTAAATCACAGTACAAAATGTGTATCTGAAAGCCAACTTGAAGTCAAGAACCACAGTAAATACATGAAAATGCTTATATCTGTAATGCTGGAACCAGGAAGAGATCTGACATCTCATTCAGTATGTGGGTCTACATACCTCTTGCCTTCAATACTGTAGTACAATATGAGCAAGTTACATTCAAGGTTTTCTGAAGATGTCTTCACTTTATGTACAGTACACAAATGTACATACATGTTGCACAGTAAGATTGTGTGTTGGTTTTAGGAGAGTACAGATCAGCAATGTGGCCACCCACCACCGAGCTCAACTGCATATAAACAAGGAGTAAAATGTGGTGATAGTGTGTTTCCCAAATATATTGTGCACCTTAATAAACTTATCTGGGGTCAGAGAACAGAACAGCTGCTAAATAGATACAGAAAATGGTGGCATACACACACCTTTAATCCTAGCATTCTGGAGGCAGAGGTCCATCCAGATCTCTGTGAGTTTGAAGCCACACTGGAAACAGCCAAGCATGTTGACACATGCCTTTAATCCCAGGAAGCAGAAAGGTATATAAGGCATGAAAACCAGGAACTGGAGTCTGTTAAACTTTTAGGCATTTGAGCAGCAGTTTAGCTGAGATTCGTTTGGGTGAGGACTCAGAGGCTTCCCGTCTGAGGAAACAGGATCAGCTCAGGAATTGGCAAGGTGAAGTGGCTGTGGCTTGTTCTGCTTCTCTGATCTTCCAGAATTCACCCCGATACCTGGCTTCAGGTTTGATTTTATCAATAAGACCTTTTAAGATTCGTGTTACAGTAAAAGGCTTGGAGCACAAACTCCCTTGACTTTCAACCCAGCAACCATAGCATACAGAATCAAGGCAGCATAGGATGGTAAGCTTTTTGGAAGGAGTGGCTTTTGATAGAGAGACAGAGAGGGATCATCTTTCAGAGGAGAGCTTTATTATGTCAACAAGTAGCACCAGCAGAGAGATCTGAAGGAATGCTTCCAATAGCCCAAGGAAAATAGACTTTGTACTTCAAAAGGTCCATTGTGAGAGATCAGGGAACAGGGAGTTTCTGTAATACCATGGGGAAATGGTTTCAAGGTCACCTGACATCACCTAATGAGACTCAGAGACACTCATTTCCTTTGGTTCCCATGGAGGCAGATGTTTGAGAAGCCCCAGGGTTATTCCTGGGAAGGTGGCTTCAGAAAAACAAAGGGCTCAGTTGGTATGTGATGTGGCAACTATGGTCAATTCATCTGCCTATAGCTGTTCTCCATTTAAACCTTTAATTTCTGAAAAAGCCTGTTCACAGTAAGTGGTAAGAGAGGAACTGGCTGCAGTGAGAGTTGGGGCATGAAGATGCTGCAGCTGAGTGTGGTTTTTAAGCCCTTCATAGATGTTCTGAGAGAAAGAGATTGTATAGGCCAGCCTGGGTTCTAACAAGAATGAGTAGCCAGCCACTCTTGGCACTTCTAATGCATGCTGTGATTAGCAGCTGAGCACTAAGTCCACACAGCTAAGACAGTGTAGAACTGTGCTGAGCATTCCTTCCCAGAGAGAAGCTCAATCAACACTCATAAAAACAGATCGTTGAAAGAAGAAATTGGTAAATAAAGATAAAAGTTGATCAGAGAGCAAATCAAAAGTGACAGTCCCAGACATTAAAATTGAGTCAAATACAGAAGTCATTACAAAAAAGACTGACAGGAAAACATGGCTAGTATACATCTTTAAAAACTAAAAGAAGTTCCTTTCATATATGAAAATAAACAAGGAACATGCTTATGGAGGAATGGACAAAGATTTCTTAAAGAAAGAGTGGTTATACAACATTTGCACTGAGCAAATCATATAGCACCTAAAAACAAAAAAAGAGCTGGAAGATAGCTCAGTGCTTAAGAGCACTTGCTACTCTTCTAGAGAGTCTAAATGTGGTCGCTAGAACCCACTTGTTTTGTAACATCAGCTGGAGAAGATCTGATGCTTCAGACCTCTGCTACCACCTGTACTCATATGCACACACCATATGACGGCACACGTGAACACACATTAAAACTAATAAAATTTGCTGGGCAGCAATGCCACACGCCTTTAATCCCAGCAGCTGGGAGGCAGAGCCAGGTGCATCTCTGTGAATTCAAGGCCAGCCTGGTCTACAGAGTGAGATCCAGGACAGGCACCAAAACTACACAGAGAAACCCTGTCTCAAAAAACCAAAAAAGAAAAAAAAAAAAGAAAGAAAGAAAACAAAACTATATATGTCCCAACATAGGTGTAGTGTAGAGGGTAGGGGCCAATGTGTGATCGGATAGATTGAGAACACCTGTGACACCTTCCTCAGCTGTGAAATTCAGATCACCAGGTTTTCACATTATACCTGTAAAGAAAGCTGTGAAAGCTTAGACAGCAGTGACACTATACGCTTTATAGAAAGCTAAAACTGTTCCTATGACAATTCTGAACAGCCCAGCATAGCAGGATAACCCTTAACAGGCAGTAGTGTTAATCATATTATTGCTATCTATAGTTAACTTTATGTACATCTGATTATATCCACTAATTTGAATAAAAAAATGTTTTTCAAGTGGTATAATTTCTACTACATCAGAGGGAAGACCTTTAACATTATATCATTAATATTTGAAATTATAAGAAAGCACATGGCCACCATGAAAAATAAACTGTAATATAATAAAAATAAACAACAAGAAAAACAGTTTTCAGGGATGAATAAAGAAGGTTAAAGTCGAGCAGTATAAATGAAAAAAAAAAAGTTTGCTTTTTTGTTTTGTTTTGTTTTGTTTTGTTTTGTTTTTTTGGAAATGTAGTGGTTTGAAAGAAAATGATCCTGAGGTGAGTCAGGAAAATAGACCTCACTGGAGGCACTACAGTCCAGCTGTACTTCCTGTTCACACTCTTGCAACTGAAGTGTGGATACAATACAATGAATCAGCCTCTTGTTTGTGCTGATGTGTCTCTCACCTTCCTGTGATAATGTTTTCAATGGATTGTATGCCTCCGGAACTAAATAAAATAAATAAATAAATAAAGCTTTTCTCACTTAAGATGTTTTTGCCAGGGCATTTTATCAAAACCATTAAGACTTTATATAACAAAACATATGTATTAACTTCTTAGACGATGTGAACAAATATCCTGTTCATCCAAGATAAGGTACAGATTACAGGCCAAATTAAAGGTTTCACCCACCAGCAACTTGGTGAACCAGTAAGTTTGTTCCTTACAGAACATGGGTGAGGGGTTACTTACAAAAGGTTGGGTGACCCTTAAAAGCTGTATGATCACAAAGTTCCACCCCATCATTCAGTTCTTCCCAGCTGACCTGCCTCACAAAGTCCCTCTTAGCCCATTACTTCCTTATACTCTGGTGTATCCCAAGGTCACCTGTAGCTGGGAAGGGGCACAGAAAGTTACAGTGAATGGAATCCCAGATAAGAAACCTGTGATCTCCCCACACACCTTCTTCTCTTTAGAATCTGTTTATAGCTTCATTACAATTACAATAGACATCACTATCTCTGTACTGGTTTGTTTAGTCAGGTGCCTTGGCTGCTCCAAAAAGGCAATGAGATGACCATGTTATGCCCTGAGTAAAAACCCACAGTATAACACAACCAAAGATGCCAAAGAAGCACGGACATGTTTCCAAAGATTATTGTTAGACCATGGACCATCCCATTTAAACACTGACCTCTCTAAGCTAGACACAGCCTGAACAAACCAGGCCACAGCCCTCTGCAGCTCTGTCTCTAGGACAGAGAGCTAAGATGATGCCTTTTCCAAGGTTTTTAGCTCCTGATTTATGATCCTTTCCAAGACTTGGCTACTCTGTGCTCCTTGTCAACTGCACTATGTTCACATGGTGTAAAACTCCCAGCCACATCTTGAAAGCATGTAAAATTAGATATTTCCCATTGTTGGGAGAATTTATAAGAAACCTCCTTTTCTTCTGGGCCTTCCTACAGTTTTTCTGTGCATGGCAGCTAGCTTTCTTAAGTTTACTTTACAGTATCCTTTTTAATAAAGCTTATCTCCAGGTTTTAAAACAGAAGCTGCCCTGCTCTCCTTAAGACTATGTTTATTTTTTCTGATACAATGTTCGTTTCTAATTCTCTCCCATTTGATCATGGCTCCTGTGGTCTTGAAGCATTTTCTCCCCTAAAAGAGCTCATGCTTGAAGGGTAAATTTATGTGAACTCCTTTCCAAAATCAATATGCAAGCTTCCTTTTCACACTGTCTGAAATTCTGAAATCATATTTGTTGTAGTATACTCCTAATCACAATTGAAGAACCCGAGAAGTCAGCACCAGAAGGGTAATTGGAAAATTCACAAATGTATAGAAATTAAACAACATGTTCTTAATGGAAAGTTACAAAGAAGATATTTGAAGGTAAGATAGAAACATCTGAGACAAACGAAGTAAACATATATGGAATCCAAACTATATGAAATGAAGTAGAAAGAAACACATGAGAGGGCCAAATTTACAATTAAATTTATATTATAAGTAACTAGTAAAAGAATAAAATAAATTCAAACACAGTAGATGGGAAAAATGATAAAGAACAAATAATAAAACTGTACATAGAAAACTAAGAGGATACCAACAAAACCAAGGGTGATTTCTTCGTAAACAATGACAAAATTTATAATTATTATATTGACTGGAGTAATAAAGATAAAAACTGAAGGCAAAACATCAAAGCTGATTTTTAAAATTAAGACATTTTCAGTGAGTAGGAGGAGCACCTGCCACCTCTTTGAATAAGCTGTAAAGTGGAGCAACCCCTGAGATGGCATGACCTGCCAAGACTAAATCACAGAAAACAAAAAACATGACACACTGATAACTCACAACACAAAGCTAGTAATCTAAAGCCTTTCTCAAAACCAACATGAGTTGCACTTGAAGACTGACACCTGGGATTGACCTCTGACCTCCAGATACATATACACATATATGTGCATGTGCACACACACACACACACACACACACACACACACACACACACACGAGACTTATGCACATTCACAAACATAAAGTTAAAAGATAAATAATAAAATATGAGTTGAAATTAATGCTTGTGGGATTTCAGGGACCACACAAAACCATTGTTAATTCCACAGTCGCTATTACTGGTGCAGATTTCCAATACAGTCCATAAGCATTCTCCCATGGCTTACTAACTTCTGACCTCTATGATCTCTTGGCAATATTTTCTGCTTCTAATTTCAGCAACTAAACAATCAGTGACAGAATTTCTCAGCTTATACAAGCAGCCCATGGCTCCTTTTTTGTTTGTTTGTTTTTACAATTTCTTCCTGGTATTTATAATGGTGTTCACAAGACATTTTCCTTTGGCTCTCCAAATTATTCATTGCTCATTTCCCAACAGTCTCAAAACTGATACTCAGGATCATATTGACATCTCTTCTCCTACAATAAATGCTTCTTTCAAACTATGGTTGCTAAAGTTCAGAGAAAACAATACCAACCTCAGCTTCAAGGCTAAATATTTTTAGACCTTACACCACAAAAGTTCCATTCAGCTATTCACAGCATGAAACTCGGTAAAAATTATTTAAAGCATATTAATTCCAATTAGCCCAGCCTGCCTCCATGCAAAAGTTCCTAAATAAAAGAAACAATTCTACAAATTAAACCCCTAAACTCTACATCTGTGAAACTATAAATTTTTGTTTGTACTGTCATTAGCTCTAAAAATGACTCTAAATTTAAATATTAACTCCCTCCAGACACACAACATACACTAAAAGACTAGAAATTTCCATGAGGTGAATCAAACTGTATTGATGTCTCTGAGTCCAAGATGACTTTTTCAGACCTTTGTTATCTCAGAAGTTCTGTATTGTTCTGTTTTCCTATGCTGTATCATGCTCAATGTCTTGTTCTGTTTCTTTAGTTTGTATGTGTGTGTATGTGTTCATGTTGTGTGTGTGTAGGGGTTGATGAGTGAGGATTATGGTTATGGATAGGGTTACAACCAGGGTTAGACAGAAGATTGTTAATGAACACATAGTCTCTCATAGGCTAGGGGCTCACCAAGTAGGCTACCTGACTAGCCAGTGAGCTGCAGAGATCCAGCTGTTTCTGTCTTTCCATTGCTGGGATCTCAAGTATACACTGTAGCATATGGATTTGGGAGTTTGAACTCAGGTCATAATGTTTGCCGGGGAAGAAATTTTATCTACTGAGCCCTCTCCCTCTCCCCCATACCCAATGTTTATTATATAAATATATTTTATTATATATATATATATATATATATATATATATATATATATATATATATATATATATATATATAGTGTGTGTGTGTGTGTATGTGTGTGTGTGTGTGTGTGTGTGTGTGTGTGAGAGAGAGAGAGAGAGAGAGAGAGAGAGAGAGAGAGAGAGAGCTTGCTGTTGCTAGTTTTCTCATTCTTTTCTTGTTTTAAAAAGTCAGTTGTTCCTGGTCTGCCAGTTACAGCAAACACCATCTGGTCTCTTACTGGACAGGTAGTTAAATCTCTTCCCTCCAGAATTGGAAAATCTGTTTTTCAGTCCTAAGGTATGGATTTTACACATGTTCAAATATGCATGTCCAATGTCTTGGCTGCTACTTCGACTTAAATGCCTGCCAAATGTTTGCTTTCCAAAAAGTCATTTCTGAGAATTCTTGTAGTCAGAACTGAAGCCTGGGAAACTGGTATGTGATTAGAAGTTCTCAGTCGCTTAGCTGATACCTTTCTTATCGTTCCAGGTTGCTTGACAAAGTTCTCCATTTTTATAAAGCTTATTTACCAGAAAACCATCCATCTTTCCAGGATTTGGCTAGCCTTGTTTAAATCTGAGGCCAATTCCAAGGGTTGCATTATCTGTGCAGCAAGATGGATGCCCTGCTTATCCTGTTTAGGGTTCTTTGGGGAGGAGCATACTGATGTGTCCCAAGTTCTTTTCCTCCTGAAAAACAGTCTCTATAGCACACACCCTCACTGAACACTGTCAACATAGCTTTATCCAGAGAGATACTGCATAGCTTTCTATGGATTCTACTAACTTGTTTGAAAACAAGCATGGAAATTGAAAACTTTTCTATTCCTTCTACATATATATATATAATGCTGCCCATAAAGAGAAAGATTAGGAGAAAAATGCAAACACATCAGATGGTGGTAGCTTGATTAGTTATGATATTAAATTGATTTTTGCAGCATCTTGTCACACCACCTTTATTAAATTCTAAGCCAATGACAATTTGACTCCAATAAGACATCCCACTATAATCTTGCCCCTTCACAAGATTGCTTTATTTTCTTTCTTTGGAATTACAGAAAACATATTTTAGTCCATTGAATATTTTTAATCAAAGTCCACATCTCAGTATCATTCTCATGTTTAAAACTTTCTAGTCTATGATGTAATTTTTGTGTTTACATTAAAGAAATACTAGTGTAATCTTGTCAACGTGTACATTTACTGAATTTATTTTTCTTCTACAAGAAGTTTAGCTTACTGACACACTTCATAGTTGGTGAGGAATTTTGTTTGTTTTTAAACCACAATTTATTATGTGTTTAGCAATACAATTTGCATGTTAAATAACAGTATAATAGAATGATTTGGTACAGTTTTAAACAATAGAAAAAATGCAGTTTACAGAATTCCCCCCAGAACATTTTTTGATCATCTTTTGAAAACAAGCAAAGGTAACAAATATATTCAGTGATTAGTAATTACTACTGCATTAAAGATCTTCAAAATTAGAACAACTTAGAATCCAGTTTCTTCAAGTCTTTTATTTTTAGTTGATATTTCTATGTCATCTTCTGTTTTTATATGTGTGTTGCACATGTGCATCAGATACATGTGTCAACATAGACATGTGGAGGCCAGAAATCATCCTCAGGTGAATTATCCACAAGAGTCACTCCTCATAGTATACTTCACTCATTTACTTATTTTGAGACAAGGTCACTTTATGGAGCCTGGGACTTGGGAATCTGGCTAGGTCAGCCAGTGAGTCCCAGAGATCCAATTGACTCCATCTTCTCAATTCAGGGACTGCAAATATGCACTACCATGTTTAATACTGTACATGAATACTGGGGAATTGAACTTGGGTCCTCATGTTTGTTAGGCAAGTACTTACTGACTGAACTATCACACTAGCTCCTAATTCATCACTTTAATGCAGGGAA